>NC_051164.1:107766439-107953330 GCF_013339745.2 Dermacentor silvarum | reverse complement strand
GTTAGAAACGCGCTAGAAACGCGGCCTTTCGTTAATGTTGGGTATTTATAGCCCATCGTGGTGCGTTTGTCCATGTCCGCTTCGTGGCGTATGTTTCACTAGCTGTTTAACGAAAAGATGGGACAGGCCTAGGCCCCCGTCTTTGACTCGCTTAAACAAGTTGTAACAGGTTTACATTCTTGAGACGTGCGCGACCCCTTCTGCGCACCATGTGTCAGTTGCGACTGAGCAGCGTCTGCGGCTATGTGGTAAGCAATTCAAGTATGCCTGGTCTCTTCGAGGGTACCTAAGGAAGTAGTTGAAAGTGTCCGTTTTCTATCCGTACGTTTTTCTAATGATTACCTTTTTCGGTGTCAAGAAATTATACAGGGATACACTTGACATGATCATACCGGTTCCCATGTATAGAGCCCATAAGGCAGTGGAGGACAGGGACATGACGTTTTAAAGCGTGTTAAAAAAATGCAGGTGCAGCCAGGTACAAAATCCTTTTTTTTAAATGACATACCGGGACTTTGCCAGTACGGGGCTTTTTACAAGAAAAGGAGTTTTTATTTACCTTGGGGAGCAAACTGCCTTATAGTAAACAACTGGAAACAATCGATCACGTTTTTTTGCATTGTTGGGAAGGGGTTTATTTTTGGACGTTCTTCAAAGAACACTACAGAAAGAATTGCCCTTAAATTCATTAGGTATTAGATTTTTAACTGTAGAAAATGAGGACGGACTGCCTTTGGATCTCATTATGCTAATGGGCCTCCACTGTTTATGGCGGGCTCGATGCAGGTTTTTATTGTGAGCCTGACCGAAGGCCTGCGCGACAACTTTTCCGGGAGGATGTTTCCAAGTTCATCGATGTAATTAAAGATCAGGAATGCCCCCCCGGATTGGCTGACGAGGATTGAGCCCCTCGCAACTTTAAAAGAATTTAAACCTGACATGACATGGCAGCCAAATATGGCTGACCGCACAACATGGATGCATGCAACTGTGAAAGTATGTGTATATGTATGATTATGTATTTTGTTTTTTGGCAAGAACTGTTGAAATTGGTGTCCACACAGTGAAGTTCCGGCAATAAAGAAAGAAAAAAAAAAGCTTCGTGGCGTAGTAGGCTAACGCCGCGCGCTCGGAAGCGAGGGGTCCCTGGTTCGATTCCGCGCTACGGACACAACTTCGGAATTTTTTTCTCATTTTTCTCAGACTGGTTACACACTACTACTACGACGGACGGAACGACGAGTGCCGCCATAAGAGCTTCGCCCCTTAAAATGGAGCCAAAACCATCGACGATGATTGCCAATGCAATTAAATAGCCGTACGCTTCTTGAAATATATACACATTATCACAGGAATGTGAGCTTGCAGGCGAATATTTGTTTTAGTGAGATATTCAGTAGCGTTTGTTTCAGTGCGTGATTCGGTAGGGAACAGAGCCGTTAACCAGCACATCTATAGTTATACAGGATGTCCACAATTATCATGCACCCAGATTTTAAAATATGCCAAACGCCACGTAGGTGGACAGAAAAATTAAGGCAATGTTGTTTGCCGTCGCTTGTAGATACTCAGATTTTTTTTGGCATTCCTCCTGATTAAATTAATAGTACTAATTTATTAACCAACTTCTCAAATATTATAATAAGATGAAAAATGTCAATCAGAAAACTGTCGAGCAACACGAAAAACTGCCGATACAGCTTTCTGTCGCTTAGTACATGGTATACCACATAAAAATGTTTTTCCGGGCGTGAGAAAAGGCCGCGAATACCCGCAAAATTGCCGCTAGACTGGCCGCTCGATCGAGGCCCTCTGCGTAAATTTGTAAAATGTTCGCGCGCATTTTACAACTGTGAAAATATGTTGCATTGAATTCTGGGATTTCTCGTGCAAAATTCAAATTTGATTATTGATTATCTGGAGTGGGGGACTCAAGATAAATTTTGACCACCAGGGGATCTTCAACGGGCCCCCAATGCACGGGACACGGACGTTTTCGCATTTCGCCCCCATCGATATGCGGCCTCCGCGGCCGGGATTTGATCCCGCGGCCTGGTGCTTAGCAGCGAAACATAGTCACTAAGACACCGCTGAGGGTTGAGAAGATGTCAACAAGAGGTAGTCAGCGATAAGGAGATTTCCGATACTAGCTTCGGCAGCGAAGTCAGTGAGAACTCACGTGATGACACTCACCTCTTCGGAGGGTATTCTGAACACAAAATACGAAAGCAAGTGGGAGTGAGAAAAGTGTGGCGCTCCTCTACATATGCCTGAGTATTTCAAGTTTTTTTCATTCAAATAAGTTCTTTCAAAAAGTTCTGAGCCCAAAGTGAACTTTCACTTGGGGTTCAGAACTGAGAAGTGTTGCTTCAGTTTGCAAACAAAACTTATTTGTTCGCCTTTATCGAGGATTTATTACCGTTAAACATCGTAAAGAAGAAGGGTAAGAATAAGAGCACCGACCACTGAAAGAATACAAGAAAATATGTTTTAGCCCCCCTGACGGGAGCCTTGTTCACAGTGTTATCAACGACGTGCGATACAATGTTTATATGGCTTTCAAATATGACGTGTACAGCTCGTGTTACTGGGGGGAATGGTTCCTTCGTTCCGGTTGAGGGTGCTATCTGTCGTTTTGATTAAAAACGATTCCAAGTGGTGCCTTGATGTCAAATTTCTTTCCTTTTCTAATATCTTGGCGTTTTATCCCCGTCAATCCTGTGGCCCAAGTCACCTGCATGTTCTGCCAAGGCGTTTGATGCGATCTTTTTTCTTGTTTACATCGCTGATATGCTGCTTGAACCGCTGTTCGAAATTGCCTGTCTCGCCGGTATACACGCAGTCGTATATACGGCCGCGTTCTACGCGGCTATGACGTCCAGGTAGCTCACGTGCCATCCCAACAATTACGCCATCGGCTGGTAAGCGTGAAAGACAAGCTTCCGAAGATAAAGCTTCCTGGCATCGTCTACGGTGTCCCATGTGAAGACTGCGACAGCGTATATATCGGCGAGGCAGGCAATTTCGAACGGCGGTTGAAGCAGCATATCAACGATGTAAACAAGAAAAAGACTTTAACCAACTTTTAAAAAGCGCCTCCTTGGCGCTTCATTGCCACGACGCTGCACTGTGGTGCACTGTTTTAGTTTTTATTAGTTATTACAGTTAGCACGAGTTAAGTAAAAGTCGCATCAGACGCCTTGGCAGAACATGCAGGTGACTTGGGCCACATGGTTGATTGGGATAACGCCAATATATTAGAAAAGAAAAGGACTTTGACTTCAAGACAACTTAGAATCTCTTCTCATCCAAATGACAGATAGCACCTTCAACCAGAATGACGGAACCCTTCCCCCCATCTACACGCACTGCTTACGTCATACTTTAAATTCATACAAACATTGCATCGCACGTCCTTGATTACATTGTGAACAAGGCTCCTATAAGGAAGCCAAAACGTCTTGAAATTCTTTCAGTGGTCGGTGTCCTTTATTTGACCCTTCTTCATGATGCCTTCCGACCAGACGGGATTTGTCAAAACCTCGACTTCAACATCATAAAGAACGCGGCATCAGGATTTGCCCAGCGCCCCTATGCGGCAAAGAAAGAAAAATCGTTATGACGTGCGTAATATTCGCTAGCCAATGGGTTAAAAGTACACAACAAAGAAACGCTACATAAATACATAAAAAAACCCATTTTAGTCAATTATGCACTGTAGTTTGAATGTTAGGAAATAAAGAAAGGTAAGATTTTTGCGGGGTTTAATATGTCGTTGAAACCGCAGCGTTAGTGCGTCAATATGTCGTCGCGGTTTTAGTTGGCTCCATTTGAATACAGCGTCGTCCATCCTTACCGATCAGGCCCAAACCGACTACGCTAAAATCTATGACCTCACAGCAAGCCGTCGTCCCCTGTCGTTTGTGTTCGCATCTTTTCTGGCTCACTCAGGCTCCTCTCAAGAGAGAATGGCGGTAACGCTACTGCAATCAACGCCCACGTTTACACGCGGCTTCTGATGGCACCGCGCCCGCCGCGACTTGCTCGTTGTAAAACCGGTCGCGCTGCTCCACTTACGACGAATACGAGGACTCCAAGGTAGCGAACCACAAGGACTCTTCAGATAGCACCAAACAGCGTCTGGGGGTGTAGCTCAGATGGTAGAGCGCTCGCTTAGCATGCGAGAGGTACTGGGATCGATACCCAGCACCTCCACGAGAAATTTTTTTTTCTTTTTTAGGCTTATATTCAAATTGCCGTCGTGCTAGAGTCACTGATGCTACAACCTTATTGAATAAAAATGTACTGTGTACACAGAATCGCGTAGAGTTCTGAGTGAATTAGACGAGCTTGAATGTTGGCATCCGGGTCAATGTATTGGTGATATTCATGGTATCAAAGAGCAGTTACAGGCTTTAGAAAGAGAAACACAGAGGTGCAGTAGGGCCTGCGCGAACACAGTGTTTTGTGGAAGAGTAGCCTTGCAGCAGGTCTTTTGGTAATGAACGCCGGCACGCGCAGTCTGAAAAAGTATACTACAATAAATAACAGTGAATAAAAATAATATCTTTTTGATTCTGTATCAGTTCTTCGTGCCAATGGTCTGGAAGAAGTCACATGCTCAATTCAGGAAAGAAACAAAACAGCCTTGGAGTTAGGCAGCTAGGATACTGTATTATATTGTTACATTAATTGCGTAAGTTTGTATGTAATTTCTCAATGTTTTCGACGAATTCTATATCTGATATATTTGACCTGAACTGTCTTTTGAACATTTCTTTGCCGATCCCACTGCTGTCTCGTTCTTTTACGAACCGGGATGAAGGCCTAGTAAGGAAACATGCTGTCTGTTTCCTTTGGCTCATCTCGTTGGCATGATACATTGATGTATGTGTATACACATGTCAGAATAAACAGTATTCTATTCTATCTCGGCATCCCCTAGATTTCGTTCATCGGTAGGATTTAAAGCGAAGATGTGTTTGACTATGCCAAGCATTATATTTTCAAATGTGTGGCTCGTCCCACTTAATAAACAGAATTTGTCGCCTTGATTACTGAAAAGACCAATTGTCTTCATCTCCTTACTGGGACATGCAAGTGCTCACTGTGCTTGTTCTTTTCGCTCCATAGAAGAATTTGCCCATTATTCTCAAGTTACTGTTTCTTATGACCAACTTTCGAACTTGGTGCCGACTGTAATGACGAGTGTAACCGTGTTTAACAGTTTTGTAACGGTTTATTATTTGGTCAATTACAAGAAATTCGGCCTGAGTGGGTTTTAGTGATCTGGGTATACTGTTGCAAACAGAATGGCATGATTTCCAAAAATGTTCACATATGGGATGTCTCTCATAGCTGCAAATTGCGCTTAGATTCAAATTATTCTCGCGCAGGAAGGAATTTAGTGCGAGATCAGAAATGTGAACGAGAAGAGATAGACTGAACATTCTCTGATGTTTAACTTGGAAACAAAATGAAAAGTAAACAAAAGTTTCATGAGACCGATTGCTATTTCATATAGCAGTGCCCACATACACGAAAGAAGGAGGTCTTATATAATTTATTAAATAATAAATAGACGCTTAGTCATAACAAAAGAGAAAGGGGGGAATATTTAATTTCAGAGATGCGGAGAAGTCAGCCTGAGCTATAACTAGCACAAATGGTTTCCAGCAGAACGCACTGACACGGACAAAAAGGGAAGCGTGTGTCGTCGTCCCTGGCCTGCTGCTCGGCACAGGGGAAAGGAGACGCGAAAAGAATACTATAGCAGCAGTAGTAGTCGTAGTATAGTAGTAGTAGTGATGATGATTACGATGATGATCATGCGTATATACTCCTGATACCCGACGACAGCTCAATAACACCACTTTTCAAATCTTTTCTTATTACATGATCGTTAGTTACGAGAGCAAGTATTCATTAAAGAGCTTCCCTTTCTCTCACTTCCATACGACTCGGCCTGAGTCTGACTTAATATTTATGATGGATATTTCTTTTGCGTGATCATTTCCGAGTTCATATTGAAAATATTTCAGGGTACCGTGCAATATAGCGTACAGCCTCCCAAGAGTTCATATTATCAAATTATTACGCGAGGGTAATTTCGCCACCATTCCCCGCTAGAAGGCCACTGACACGGTGTGCGGTCGACGCTTGCACGATATTATTAAATTTTGGGGAGGCTGTAGAAGCTAAACCAGGAGGATACACGAGTACACTACATTGCGGCATCTCTGAACCCATAGGTCTAGACCAGAGGCTTGTAAAAAAGGCAAAAGCTGCTCTCATAACCTGGTAGACATTTAGTCATGCCCCTGTGGATTTTATTCAAGGCCGCTTGTTTCAAAAGAAAAATAATCTTGCGTGCTGCTGAGCACGCCACATTTGGTTAATTATAGGGGGACATGGCACAACTTGAACATCACCAAAAAAACTTGCGCGAAATCTACTTATAAGCAGATGCGACCAGGCTACACGATTGTTTAAATGTAGCCTTTCCACACAAATGGCATGCTTTCGAACTTGGACAAAATATGGGGTCGTGACAGCCGAATGTCCCGGATGCGATGCCGAACTTGCGCATATTTCAGCGTCGAGCCTATGTTACGCAGATGCGAGCAGTCTCAAAGTGCCGTCGCAGCTGTCGGCACGTCAAAACGTAGGTAAAGCGCCTTAGTCAGCTTCACTTGCCGCTTTCTTTCATCGTATTCAAATGTTACGCTCACGACACCTCGCGGAAAAGCGAAACGTTTGCAAAATTCAAGGAAAATGGAAACTACGTGTGTTTACGTTTTGGCTCGGTCGCTGGACTGGAGCCTTAGGATCATCCTTTATCCGGCCTTTTTCCTGCTGTCAGAAGATAGTTATGCGATCCTTTCATGAAGCAAAAACTGGTTTCTCTCTATCTCAGATGCAAGGTTCTTTCTGCACAAGAAACACTGTGTTTCTAAGCAACGTTGTTTACTGTCAAGTCTCCTTGGAGGATATCGTTGAACTGATACTTACGACTAAAAAAAAGTTGTCGCAGTTTCACCTGAAAGGTGAAGCATCAATTGCGATAGCAAATTTGTAGAGAGCTATACGGAGTAATGATATTAGCTTTATCAGCTGTATAAACTTGGACATGCAGCAGCACCGGCAACGCGCAGAACTGTTGTCGACGCCGTCGGCGTTTTGCCCGCGTTCGCTCAAAATGCGTGCGGCGTTGGTGACTGTTGCCGGAGCCTGTGATATAAATAGGCACTTGGTGCCGCAGCTAAACGTCGCCTCCCTTCCCTCCCCCTTCCCCCCCTCCCCCACGGCGTCTCGCGCATCGGAAGAAGGCGCGTTTGCTCTACATATATGGTGATTGTAAAGGAGGAAAGAGACGCCTACTTCTGCAGCCCTTAAGGAAGCACGGCGCAGAACGCGCGTTTGTTCTCCGCCGTGCGTTCACTCCCCGTGAAAGAGCGCGTCCTTCGCGCCCTTTCACTCGCACATACAGCGTTCGGCAGCGCGCGGTCACGATTTCATCTCCATTGACGTCATACGGAACCTCACGCCGACGGCGACGGCGACGGCGACGGCGACGCCGACGGCAGAAATCTGCTTTTGAGTGTCCATATAATTGCTATCGCAATAAAAAGAAGATCGATGACCACGTATACACGCTAACGTCGCTTTGCGCTTTGTCTCTGAATGATATGGAAACAGTTGCACGACGTAAATTGCACGCCTTGAAGCGTGAAAGAGCTGTTCGTAACATAAAAGTTTATGTGCACATGCAATCCTAAAATGGGTGTAGTATTCGTTGAAGAACAGCTGTAAAGACCCTATGAATGCGGCCATGATGCCCATCTCCTCTCGTTAATTGTCTGCTTCAGTGGCACAAGCACGAAACCGAAAAATGTGTAGGTGTAGCCGACGAAGTTTTACGACAATTCCCTGTGAAGTATACATTCACTACACAGTTTGTCGTTTTACTTATGGATCACTCGACCCAGCCTTGGATGTTCGATATCTGTCGAGAATCCTACAGAAGTGCGCCTACTATACGTGGCTAAAAGCAGACGAGTGCTTTCTCCCCCAGTGATGAATAATACTGTAGGCGGGTCATTTACTCACGACACGGGAGCCGTCGCATCATTCCGACTGATATACTGAAATCTCTATACAAAAAAAGTTTCTGTATACTGTGGCGCCACCGCTGTGCGTCCACGAATGCTATCCTTGACGTCTCAAATTTTAAGGAGGCAGCCAACTACTACATTCGGAAAACCAGCTCACGCAGTGAAGCCCCAGTGAGACATATAGCGAACATAAATAAAAGTACATAAAGGGACCGCACAAAGGGGTTGCAGCTTTATTATTTCCGCTATCTCTGTCGCTCTTAGAACCCAATTTCCTCTCACTATCAAACTATTGAGGAACTGGGTTAAAGGCGCCACGCCTTCCACGTAGCTCCGATCGAACAGCTGCGAGTGAATCTTCCCCCAGCCCACGAACTTTTATGCACCGTCTCTTATATGACCACGAGGTCACGACGCCGGCATACGAGAAAATGGGCTTGGACTCGCGCGCTTCCCTCCAGAGTGGCAGGTGTAAATCAAACGCCTTGCTAGGAGCTTCACCTACACTCCACACGAGCGTGCCGGCTGCTTTAGGATTGCAACGGAAGCGACGCTTCTTTCCTTCCCAAAGAGGGGGTTCTTTTTCCGTCGGACAACCAAAAGGTTGTCTGGCTCGCACGGTGGTGGAGCGTATGAAAACTACCCAGAAAATGAGAGCGTAGCCGAACAGAAGAGCGATTGCGAAGAGAGTTCGTGATTTCTGCAGAATCGGCAGACACACGAGACGCAAGCGGGAAGAAAAAAAAATATACATAGACGTATAGTAAACCATCGCGCAGCATGACGCCTGGTTCTTTGAGAAGAGGACCGCGTCTCGGCGTGCTCGACGGCTCTTTGTTGAAGAGCGGCAGGTCCTTTCGCGTGAAAAAATACTAGTAAACCTCTCGGGCTTGGGTGCGAAGGGCGTGGGAGCGCGACGAGAACGAAGAAAAAAAATGTGGCCCGCCCAGAAAGCATCAGTCTCGTACAGGCAAGAGGGAAGGAGAGGGAGAATCCGCGTGTGTGCGGGCGTGTGTGCGTGCGTGAGTATTCTTAGACGTAACGAGGAGATGTTTTGCCGCCATTTTCTTTGTCGTTTAATATTTTTTTTTCTTTCGCGAGAGAGTGCACATGCTAGAGAGCAGCGGCAGCAGCCGCGGGAGCCGCAGCAGCTGTAGACATAGCGCGAGCTATAACGGAGTTGCACGCCCCTGGTCATCTGTGCTGCATCTCGAAGGAAACCCAAGAAAACCGCGTCACTTGATCATAGGACACGATCTGACCGAGGCGTCCTGAAGCAGTTAGTCTGTCCCTTGACAAAAGGGCAGCAGCAAAGGAGTCTGGCCCGCATCCGACAGACCGATAGTGACCCGGTTTGACAACTCACGTGCCGATTGAAGAAACAGAGCCCAAGATGACTCCCCGATCTCCCGTCCAGCGAGTGCATGGAACGATTCTATAAAGAACAGCATCGGAAGACACTTTGTGATGAATGTGCCAGTGACGAAGTGTTTACCAGAGAACAAAGCAAGGTCCTACAGTGAAACCATCGGCGTGTGGGTCGACCTTGTAGAGGATGACAAAGCGTGGCTGCCAGTCTGAGCCATGCTAATCGTGGTTACCTGCGTGTGGTCTGAGAGCAGTGTAGCACAGACAGCAATATTACGGGTAGGACAGATAAGGTTAAGTACCATGTGACGTATTGATGGCCTAGTTGTGGGCTGTAGGATGGAAGAGAAACATGGGAATTCTCAACTGCTGGTTGAAGAACAAAATATGGAAGTGAGTCGATTGTGAAAGTGCGCCAAGCCTATCGTTGACCGTTACTCGCATCACATCCTAACTAAGCACATCCGCGTGGTTCAGGACAACGGACACAAGGAAAGAAAGAGTGAAACTGAGGTTGTGTTAATGACAGGGTGCCGGTTTTTTGGCTACCAGACAGCATCTAATCAATGATATTTCTCAGAGCCGACCGACAGCAAGGACAGTATGCAAGGCGTATTATGGAAATTCTTGCGTGTTTCCTTCTAATCACGTGGGACCATTAAATCCTGAATATTTCAGACATAAGAAGAGCTAAAGATGTGTTTCTGGCCGACTTTGAGTGGAACATAGAAACAAACCAAAACTGAAATACAGTTGCCCGTGTGATACGAAAGTGACATAAAAGGTAAATTAAGATTCCGCCTTAATGTGGCGCTACGACTCTTGACAACTGTAATATGCTTCTGCTCTGATTCTCTAGAAGACATCTGCCGCAAGGTGTGAGTTCTGAAAACTGCAGACGACGGAGTGATTTTTGCTACGTCGTCAACTGTGACATGGACTGTATCCTGTGCAGACTTCCTGCCCAACGGGCAACTTACTCTGTGGAATAATTTATTCGCGAATTTACGCCAGCGAAGACGGTGTGGCACAAGCCATGACATTTTTCCTAATGTTCTGACGGGCTGTTCGTGCAGATTACCTTGGCGACCATTTCGCTCGCGAGCAGAGTACTGCAGATCAGTTACTGAAGTTATGAAAAGTGCAGAAGACCTGAACGTGATGCAGCTTCGAGTAGACTTGCGTGACGTCACCATCTAGATGTGAAGCGAGCATTTTGTTGAAACATGAACGGACAGTCACCGAGCTGTGAGCGACTGACGTTCACGTGCTTGTGTGTTTGCGGATGTCTTTTCGTCCTCACAACAGTGTTTGTGCAGGTAGGAATAACCCACACACTGTTTTATAGTCTTTCATTTACTTTCTGTAGATCATTACTCGCTCTCCCACAAGTGCAGGCAGCCATGATTGCGCCTAGCTAACCTAGCTTCTCGCGTTTGTGAACGTCCTGCCTGTGTCTTTGTATAGTAAATAAGCAGAAGACCTCCTTAAAGGGCAACTCCGGCGTTTTTTAACCACGTTAGGGAATTGTCATTTTTTAATGGCATTGACAGTCCTGTCACCGGTAGGGGGATCAGTTTGCTTAGAAACTAATCAATAATTTTAAATAACCAATAAACGAGGTTCCGAAACTGGTAGCCACTTTGTGTGACGTCACGATGAGTCAATGACGTCAGTTCCTACACTACCGTAACATAAACACGCAGCACACGTGGCAACGCCAAAAAATCGAAGCTGATGATGTCTCCGGATGACATAGGGAGCTTTTACAGCTCTTTTAAACTAAGCGGCGGCGATTTCAGCAACAGTATGAGCGCTCAAGGATCGCCGTTTGCTTTTGACGAGCCGCCACCGCGCGAGGCATGCAGCTGATGTGCCCCGGCAAGGCGAAGAGCCTTGCCGCCGTGATAACCGTGAACATGAGACGTGATAACCGTGAGACGTCTGTCAAAGCAATTATTCTCAGCCGTCGTCTTGTAGAAAAAGGAGCCCGTTCCGTCTTTTCTGGGCGAAGTGGCGGTGTATTCTCTAACGTCACAAACACAGGTGGCCAGTAAAAAGTCATACACTGGTGGGCATGAGTCGGTAACACGCAACCAATCTTTAAATTCATTTTCAGGAAAATTAAATTACTTGCAGCCATACCGTTTGGCACAGATAATCAGAGTGCAAAAGAGAACGCATATTAAAAATTATATTAAAGTCAGCGGTCATCGAAATATCGCCGGAGTTGCCCTGGACCGCTTTAGCCTGCTGTCGTTATTTTGAGAATACCGAATCTGAGTTAATAAATTCAAATGGGACGCTTCGTCCTGAGAAATACGTAATTTGACCTCGTGTGTAGTCATGCAGCAAAAACGGGTCAGCGTGTAGCCGTATCTACTAAGAAAATAACGCTTTGCTCATGGTGCTACCAACGTGGTGGAACCTTCCAAGATAGGCATGCGGCGTCGTCTATTCAGGGGTATAAATTGAGGTTAAGTTGCCATTTCGCATACAATACCGACTGTTTTACAGACAGCCGTAAGAGGCGAGATGGTTCAATTGCTAAGTCTTAATTTGTTCAGTGGGGAAACATGCGAATATAATGGCATTGCTTTGTGCTAGATGTCCATTTACGTTCTATTTAAACGAGCCTGTAAATCTCACCCGGGGTAGTTAATAGTGTGAAAGTAAATTTGGACGTTCTTACCTCGTACGCAAGTATCTCAAACTGCAATAGGAACGTTTTTCGTTAGTCAGAAAATTAAGCCTATAAGAAGTTAGAAGCGTCACAAAGTACAAGTGCATGTGCAGTTCACGAACGCATGAGTTAATTTATTATAAACGTCAAACTGGCATGTCATGAGCCCCGTCACAAAAAAATGGAGACTGTCACTCCACAGAATGTTTCTTACCGCATTCTTTAAAGTTCAAAAAAAAAAAAAGAACAGCTAAGCAGGATCTCACCTGGAACAAGCTCAACATTGTCACGCTGTAGTGACGGGGAAGAACACAATAGCAAAAAATGTGAATCACGAGGCTAACTTTTTATTGGGCGAACCTGTGCCTGGAAAAGCATGTGACACTCAAAGCACAACGATAGCGGTGAGCACAGTCGGTGATAATCGAAATCTGATTTGCAAGTCAAGCACGTCGGGCTTTATACACGACTCGTGGAAGGCTCCACTGTAATCGTTAGTGCTCGCAAACCTTCCAGAAAGTACAACACTATTCGCGTCGCTCATACGATCTAATTACACAAGGTTCAACAAGGATGTAGACAACAAATAGAATCAACGATAACATACGAGTGAGTTCCAAATCATGCAAATCATGCTGGATGATAACTTTAGGTTATCAGCGGGTGAAATTTGGTCCCCGGAAAAAAAAGGACAAACAAGTAGACGTGGATACGAAGACTATAGGTTAAGCATTCGAAGCCTCAGAGACATGTTCACTGTTAGCTGCCATGCTTGAAGAAAGAAAATATAGAAAAGATGCCATATGGTAAAATTCATCATTAAATCATAGATGGGGTGGTGGTGGTGGTGAATTGTAGCAACAGGTGAGTTTAGCCTGGCGATCATGGCCGGCAATTGCTCCACTGAGCGTCGCTTACAATATCGCTGCAGGCTTTCACCATATGCCCATCAAACCACCAATGATCATTTCAGTGGCATTCGCTCGCGTACTTCTTGCAAAAAGAAAAAAAGAAAGAAAAAGGCGACGTAGCTAACGAAATCGTGAATAGGAAAGGGAAATAAAGAAAATAAACGTGCATATTAAAGTGGGCTACTGTTATTAAGGAATTAATAAATCAGTTATCCGAAAAAATTGGCCAATAGTTTGTCGATATGGCTTCTCCATAAAATATAAACTGAACGAATAAATATAATGGCTTCACAAGATGCGAGGTGCGCCAAACTGCAGGTCTGGAACATTCATTTATATTATAGTACAACTACCTCTTCTCGTGCGCCTCACTATATAGCTGTTGAATACAGTGTAACAGGACGCAGTAAATAAGTACACTGCGCTGTATGAGTTAGCAGGTTTGTTAAGCTAATTTCATGCCCAAAACAACGTGACGAGCGCTCTCATTGCACTTACGCCATTTCTATTGACAGCTCCCAAGATTCCGAACCTCCATCCAGTGGGTCTACGATTCTCGATCTAGAGGAAGTCAGCCACAGCTCTCTGACAACACACTTAAAGAGTACAAAACTATTAAAGTCACAAGCACACAAGGGCCAAGTCGTGAAGTTCAAGACCTCACGGAACGTGTGCGCAGCTTCTGTCAACGCTACGCCAAAAAGCAGAACGAGAGGCTAGAGAAGATGAACAAGACGACAGCGGGTGCGTTGACGGTGATTTACAAAACCTACAAGCACCTACTCTACGCGGTAAACCCGCGCAACAACCGCAGCGTGCTGTATTGCTCGATTCCCAAAGTTGCCAACACCAGTCTCAAGACTCTCCTGCTAAGCCTAAACGAGAGCCATAGGGGCAAATACACTGATTCAACCATGCATTACTATGTCTACTCAGCCATGGGCCTTCCGTTCATGTTGTACCGGAAGGATCTCAACGTTAGCGATCTGGCCAACGCATTCAAGGTCATGTTCGTCCGGCACCCTTTTGAGCGCCTCGTATCCTTCTTCGAAGACAAGACGAGGCGTACAGTGCCAACGGGACAGTACTTCTATTACAGGTACTGGAATGACGCCATGGTTCACTTCAGAGGGGCCGAGAACGTGGACAGGCGGAAAGACCTCATCACGTTCGAAGAGTTTGTCGACCTTCTTCTGAGCATCCATCCGTCCAAGTACGACTTGCACTGGCAGTTGTACAGCGATCGCTGCGAGCCGTGCCTCGTTCCTTACGATTTCGTGGGCACCTTGGCAGACGTGCCGGTAATGTACAGTGCGCTTGGAGTGACCAATCGTTCTCAGTTGTGGGTGAACAAGGGACCCAGTGACACTAGGAATGTGGCCCTATCGTACTTTTCTCGACTGCCTAGGTCGAAAGTGGCGGCGCTGTACGCTATCTACGCCGTGGACTTCATGATGTTTGGCTATAGCGCGGACGAGTACCTCAATGCGGCCATCGGCACCACGTATACATTATAGAGAGATAAATAGGCACGTGGTTTTGCGGAACGATGTCGCAGTACTCAATCTGTTGTGTGGACAATATGTTGTGTCCGTATATAAGATAGTTGTATGATATTTTCTACCTGATAAGTAACACGACGGTACGAATGGCAGCGCAAATTCATTGATCAAGAGTGCTCATAGAATGCAGTCTATGTTCGCCCGCTATAGTATTCGAAGATAGTGTCATATGTGTGCTGAAGCGATGAGCAATATCTTCGCAATAAATCTTATTGCCCATGGTAGACAATGAGGAGACATGTACGTCCAGTTCATGCGTCCGCTGTGCAGTGCCTTGCTAAAGAAGTCGTTTGTTTGTAGAAGATTATATGATAGCGCTGCTCTGTAGTTTCCATCCCTATGAATCAGATTAAGTGCGTATATTGCCTACTAATTGTAGGAGTCATGAGGGAGTGGACATTCTAGTGGACATTCTAGTCGACATTAAGAGGGGAAAATGGAGCTGGGCAGGCCATGTAATGTGTAGGTTGGATAACCGGTGGACCATTAGAGTTATACAATGGCTACCAAGAGAAGGGAAGTGCAGTCCAGGACGACAGAAAACATGGTGGGGTGATCAAGTTAGAAAATTTTCAGGCGCAAGTTGGAATCAGCTAGCGCAAGACAGGGGTAATTGGAGATCTCAGGGAGAGGGATTCGCCCTGCTGTGGACATAAATATAGGCGGTTGATGATGATGATGATTGCCGACTACTTTGCAGTCAGTGCACGATAGAGAAGTAGCATGGCCAACCATAATCACAGGCACTGGTGTTCTGAAAGGAATAGGCTTCTGTACAGCATGAGAAGAAAATGGTTGCTTCATGAACGCACATAAGATTTTGTTTTCCTGGAAAAACCACGAATAGCGCGCAAGAATATATTGCGTATTCTACTCAGATTCCTGCAATAAACTGGACCGATGAACTTATGGTGACCTATTTATGACATGGAAAAAAAAAAAACACTCAGTTGCCGGCCACGTCTGCCAGGCCCACTTCGCCTCGACCAAACATCATCACCGCCACACCATCACCATCCTTATGAGCTTCCAATCCGTCAGAGTGTTAGTATGTTCGCTTACAGCAGGGAATACTACCTCAACGTGGCGAAGAAAAGCGCGGAGGTTAGACTGGCGCTTGCGGTGTAGACCGCTGGTGTGGTGCACCTTCTGAAGCTGCGCCATGGATTGCGCGGGTATTCTCGCCGAGCCAAAAGGTAGACCAACAGGACCTAAGTTTTAGACCTGAGAGAGCTAGAAGAGCTAGAAGACCTGAGAGAGATTGAGAGCTAGAAGAGAGTCTTGAGATAAAATGTGCACGCTTTTGTCAATGTAATGCTACATAGAAGCGGTGTTGTGCATGCCACCTCAGATGTTAAGTTTGAAGTGGTTAAAACGTTGTTATTAAACGTCATGCTTCTCGTTATGATTACTGTGGAAAAGACGCTAGGTTTCTCAGAGTTTATTTAAATGTCTTGAATAGAAAAACTGTCCGAATTTTCGCCCCAGCAGCCTCTTTTTTTTTCGCTAGCAAGTAACGAAGCTTGCGTCACAACGTAGCAGCCATAAACATAACGAGTGCTTTATGCAAGCAAAGTAAGAGACCATTATAGGGAAACTTGGACTGCACTAGATGCCTGAAAATACGGTGCCGCTGAATTGTGCTTGATGTGTCTGAAGAATTTATTTTACTGACGCCGTGTGATCTCTAGGCCGCAATGTTACTGGTTACAATCTAACTTCTTTCTTTGCTGTACATACAAAACACTTAACGATATTATAACATGAGATAATGAAAAGTAAGATAAACTACAGAGCATGGAATCATATATCTGGAAAATGTGGCTTTGGATATCTGAAGGAATACCAAGCATTTTTAATAGCTATACAAAAGGCGACAAAGTGCAAACAAGGCATAAATAGTAGGTGAAAATTAGGCTAGGTTTAAGTGGTGTTCATAAGTAAATAGAGTAGAAGCAACGCACTTCTGCAAAGTCATTTAACTTCCCCCACTAGAGTATATGCAGCATGCCCCCCCCCCCCCAAAAAAAAAAAAAAAGGGAAGCACACCTAATTGCTGCCTAGCCAAATAGGTCATGAATGCATGCCATGATTAGAGAACTCATGAGAGTCAGTCATGGAGCAAATGAACGTGGCGCGGCCTGATCACGTTGGGCAGTAGTAGGCTAGTTGCGTGGTTAAGAAAGACTGAAAGTGAATGTTATGTATTGTTCGGAAAAACAATTCAACACAGCCGCGACACTATGCATATCGATAATGATGGAAAGATCATGCGTTAGACTGCGAGAAGGATAAATCGCATGACTAAACGTCATCAACCATAAGGTAACTCGCCAATTAAGATCCAGTTGCTATGTTTCTTGTACTATGCAATAATGTTGTTTCTTCTCAGTCTACAGCAGACCTTATCAGCAGCCACCTATACCGCACAGAAATACCTTGTGTGTTGTATTCTATTTTCTTTGCTAGATTGGATTGACAATGATGCTTAGAAACGGGGCCACTAGGCAGTTACCATATGCATGGCCCGTTTGGAAGGCAAACACGACGCTGTCAACGTACAACCATGTATTCGACCATTAACCAACATAAAAATATTATAGAAAAACATGTCGAATCTTACAGGTGTTTAACACTGCGATTCAAATCACAAGCATTGAATTTGTGTTCGAAACACAGTATTTGAGCGCTTATAATATCTGAGTCAATGACACGCCTTGCCACCACTTTACCGGGGCAACTCCACGCAGTGCCCTTATGGAACAGGGAAAGCAATCGTACTGATTTAAAACAAACCATAAGAGCTGTTTCGGGAATTGAGTTGTAAAGTACTTTCAAGACTGGTAGAAAACAAGGAATGTCACAGGCTCCAGCCAACCATTCGACAAGAGGATTTTGCCTCATCAGGGAAACAACTACAACACATTCGTTTCGCTGAATGAAGACGAGTTTGCTCACTGACACGTCAACTTCAGCTTGTGATATATCTTGCTCGAACATTATATAGGTGGTGTCCAAATCCACACCGCACCGATGTTTTCCCAACCGAAACAGATCACGAAGGCTAAGCTTTCGCTGACTGCATTCGGCGGAAGCAATTGCGGAGCCGTGCACACGTCATAGACGCCATGTTTTGGACGTCACAGATTGTTTGCTTCATGCCTTCAACTTTCTGTAAACCTGTCTTGTACAGCCGTAAATAAGGAAGTTAGGCACAAATCACTTCAATATCTAAAGTGAATTTAGCTTACGCTTGTTCTTCAGCGATGTGGCATAACATAGGGTACAAAAAAAAAAAAAAAAAAAAAAACAGGATTACTTATTCCTAAACATAGTATCGTATTATGGCCACGTATGAAACTGACTGTAAAGAAAGCTCATCGCAAGTTTTACCCATATGTGATAGTGACATCCACGGATTTATTATCCCAGTCTCACAATATAGAAGCGGTTACTTCCGTGGGCTTGTTTTACAACATCCCTACGGGGTTAAAATAAACGAGCGTGCTATGTAAAAAAAAAAAAGAAAACATCTGACGGGTGCCAGGCGTACAGCTGTTCAGGCACTGCTTGAAATACAGCTGACTAATTGACAAGCTGTCATAAGCAGCTGCCTAACTCGCTAATGAAATGCCGCGTACTCAGTTCCGTCGGCTCCGAAAGTTGAGCTTAAATTTAGCTGCTGTCACCATGCGGCAACTCAGAATGCTATCACCGAGCGCATTTGTGCAATTCAGTACAAAAATAAATCAGTCAGGCAATTAACGCGTGGTGATAAACACTCGAGTGTCGTTCCTGTCGGCGAAGGAAGTTCACAATTATCACATAAGTGTAGCGCCTATAGGCGGGGCCTCAAAAGTTTTATCGTAAAAGACCGATGAACATCGCTTCACTGCTAGCTATACAAGGCAACCTTTCAAGTCATCGTCTTCGCTGTTTTCTGCAGTCTAACGGAGTTTCTCGAAGTATCTGAATTAACAGGGTGGCGACCGCTAATAATCATTATGAACCAGGCTGGCCAACCAGAGATTTTTGTCACAAAATGGAGAGAAAGAAAACAAGTCACATCTACTTAAACAAAGTGCCTATCTTGTCATGTTGGTGCATACTTTGGAAATTAAAGAATACAGTGCTTACTGACGGGACAAAAGGGAAACGACACGTACCAACGGTGCGCCCATATGTGTCACCTGCCTTTTGTCTCGGCTATAGGTGCTGTTGTCTTTAACTTAAAAAAAAAGTAATCGGGGGTCTTCCGGGAAGTGTTTAAAAGCGCCTGGTAGTGTTTTTTGTTTTGTTTTGTTTTTTTGCCATGCTGAACAAGTTTGCGCGTATCGACATAAATTATATAGTTGTTAGAGCCAGCGTTGACTTCAGGATGAGAACGATTTCAGGTGGGTCATACCAGAAATCAAATTATAAGCTGGCAGGTGCTGAAGCACGAAATGTGGAGCCTTAACTTGGAACACTCGTGTCTTGATTTCAATTCGATCGACAAGGAGCATTTAGAGAAGTACGGGACTTGAAAGGCTAATAAGCCCCCATGACGTCACACGTAGCCACGGTAACAAACTACGCAGAAAATGCCGTCAAGGCACCGAGGACACATTAGGACGCATGCGGTAATAGCGTGGGCGTGACTGCATCTCATTAGCCAAAACAATAGAAGATGTCTTGGAAATGCCTACACCCCTCAAAATGTTTATTAAGATTGGTAATTACGATATTCAAACATGTGTCGTTGGCCTTATATACGCGAAGATTATAACGTAGTTGTTTGATTGATGAACGACAATGTGAATTTTGTTGAAGGTGAGTCGTTCAATCCGACAGCTTCTCACGAGTCCGCATGATGAGAGCTATCACTTCTTACGCACATGCCACTTTCGGCATTGTATTGCAGTTTATTGGGTTAGCTCAAGGAACGGTGAGCGACATACATCAAGGACAGGGAACCTAACTACATCAGGTTCCGGTCGGATATCACTTGTTGAAACGAAAAATGAGATTAAGAGCGGTGGAATGGAACATAAAGGGCTGAAAAAAAAAACGCGAGAAGGCTTTTAAAAATCGCCGCGTCCCATTTTGGTCATGGCCATAAACAGGAACTAGGTAGACAAAAAGAGAAAGGGTTCATTTATAGCAAATCCACGTGCCCTGAATGAAGGTCTGTAAAGTGCGTTTTGGAATCTCCGCCGAGTAATACTGGGCACGAAAACGAACCCATGGTCAAACATAAGTCAAAGACAAAACAAGCGAATCACAAAATTGAATGTCGGGAGAAGTACTATAGCGACGAGCAAAACGGAAAACCGGGCACGGACCGGCTACTTTTTTGTAAACACCATTCGACAATAGCCGACACACTTTTAACCGCATGGAAGGCCAGCGGCGGACGGGCATTCATCCTTTCACGTCCTTCGTGTCGCCATATAGCGATCAACAAAGCAAGTGCTGTTGAACACGTGTCTATTGAAATATTACTTTCATGGCTTACGTTATTATTTTATTTTTGCCGTTTATCGTCTAATGACGCACACGTCACATTGAAGAAAGAAAGCGAACAGCCTCCACAAAGGAAAGAGAGAACCTGCTCCGCTATCGAGGGTGGCGCGGGATCGTAATTGAAATCTAAAGTGGCACATTTGTGGTCGCATGTTTGCCGAGAAAGACTCGTTTACGTCCCCCCCTCCCCCCCCCTCCCCCCCCCCCAAAAAAAAAGCGATATTCGCGTGCGGAATGCCCACTGTTTACGTATTAATGTCATTACACTTCAGTGACGCTTTTTATTTGCATTGCGAAGATAAACAGTGTTCATTATATCGTAGCTTTGCAAGGCACAAGCAGGGGAGACGGTTCCACTGAGCCAGCTTGTTTGGCCAGTAAGCAAAGGTTGCTGAACGCAAAGCTTCTTCAGTCGAGTGGATAAGCCCACAAGAGGAAAACATTCACTCAATTTTCTCTTTTTCTGTTCACTTATTCTCGTCCTTGGGCTTGAAGTATGCTATGAAACAAAGCTTGCAGCATTCAACGAATGCCTTCTGCATCCTTCTGTAGATGTTCCACCAGTCAGTGTATCCTTCAACGATAACAAAAGAGTCATTGTCGGTGCCGAACGTTTGAAAAATGTCACTGGGTGCTCCATGAGAAAAAAAAAGTATAGAAAACCACAGTGCATGACTTTGTGAAGCGAAAAAAAAATTGTTACGAGAGAGATGACAATATGAACACGAGAAGTGGGGAGGGCAAGTCAACTGCGCCAAGAGTGGCGGACGTCAGGGCCACGATAGAGCACAAAGGGCCCCCCCCGCTTTGGTCAGAAAAAGCGCTCACGCAAAGCGGGCGAAACGCAAGCGCTTCAAACGGATGTGGTATACGTAGTGAATAACGCGATTCCACGCTTTGTGTCGCAGATTGGATATTTTTTTTTCACGGAGTTTCAGAGGACAGGCAGAGATGCCACCGTGTTGATCACGTGGGCGGTGGTTTCGCGCACGCCCAGAAAGCCAACGCACCACACACTCTCACAGCGCACCGACACACGCAATCACACACGCACGAACATGGTCTGAATCCGGTGCGCACAGGTCTATATATATATATATATATATATATATATATATATATATAGTTTTTCGTGTATTTCTTTACAGGTGTACTTTCTGAGCATGAGTGCGCGTTCACAACCACATTACCCATACACGCAATCTGTCATGTAACGCATTACGCTGTGTGTGCGATTATTTTGAATGTTCATCTTCGACAACGAGATCGTCGCGCGCACACGAAACACACACACACACACACACACACACACACACACACACACACACACACACACACACACACACACACACACACACCTCGAAACGGTCTCATCATGTTCGGCTAAAGTGGATGGAAAGGGCACTGCGGATTTGAGCGGTTGCTGTTCGGCACGGTGAGCCTTTTTTTGCAGCCATTCGACTCGTGACCCCAATGAAGATGCGGCCGCAAATGGAGGTAAGCGGCTCGACATGCATCCTGCAACACGGTGCCAGTGCGTAACCTACTTTTGCCAAACCAAGTACGGTTAGTGGCGCTTAAGATATTACTAGACTGCCGTAAACGCAACGCTTCTTCAGAAGGTGATATGTCCGTGCTATGGTAATGGAAGTACTACAGCTCCTGCAAGACGAGTAGTCGGGTAAGCTTCCCTGGCACGGGCCCTAAAACACGTTGCTTGACCGTAACCTACTTTTGTCTAAATAACTTTAGTTACCAGCGATTCAAATAACTGAGTTTTTGAAATGACAAATATCTGCGCCAAGTCAAGGTACATTCAGATTTCTGCAACGTAAGTGCTGTATTCTTTATTGTGCCTCATTTAAACGCGAGTCTGTGATTTCAAAGCATCTAACTTTTATGAACGTGTTTGTACAGAATCCGTTCTTGAGACACTCTCTTGAATGTTCAGAGTCGCTGCTTTGATACGGCGGTTCAGGTAATCACTAATCGTTGTCAGTTACCTGAACAGTTGCGTGACAAAAGGGACAATGGTAAAGCGGAAAAGTTGGACATGCTATTCAGAAATGTGAAAGCTTAGCATCGGTTCTGTTGACGCTGGAAAGATTGGGGGGGGGGGGGGGGAGGCATCTTGTCTTACGGGGCCGGAATTTAAGTGATGATGAAGTTCTTTTTTTATAGCCAATCTTCATTATACGACTAAAAGAGTGCGTTGGAAATCACAATTAGACAAGGTAGAATACGAGAATAGGGACTTTTGCGAGTTGGTCGATCATACATGTGTCTGCGCTATTGTACGACGCCTCTCCTCACCAACGGTGCTCTCATACATAAATTCCGTGTCCAATAAAATTTCAATTTCGTAGTCAGTGATTATTTTCGAGTAGATGCTTTAAGCATGTTTTCAGTGATGAAGACTTTCTCTTGATACATGGAGTCCATAGTTTCAGGGCAGCATGTAAACCATGCAACCATCTACCGTTCTCGTTAAGTAGTGACTCCCGAAGCAATGTCTGTACATTCTCCGGAGACCCCTTGTGCAATATGAACAGATCCGTCTTCAATCTTTTTCAGAATTAACTCGGAAGTGACTATTAAGCAAAATATTCATTTCAGATATAAAGTTGTATGCATTCTGAACTCTGTGGAAGTGGTTTAAGTATATTATAATAGGCAGCTTTCCTGAAAATTCACTTCAATGGAATCCAAGGCGTCACCGACGACACACATGAAATGCATTTTGAATACCGCGCCAGTTGGCATGTCAATCCAAGATGTAGCAACAACATGGCAACCTACAACACGATGTTTCACTATATCTATGGGTAAATAAGGGTGTTTTTCCAAAAAAAAAGCAGGAATAGCGATTATGTTTCTTAACTGTATTCAGCTCGGAGGAGGAGAATGTGCCAAGATCTTCACGCCTCGCTATTGGCAAGAGGCGAAGAACGGGGACAAAGAAAGCGGTTCACTAAAATGGTTGCGAAAGGGAACCGAGTCGTTTCTACTCCGATTACGCGTTTATTTTCGCCCTTTACGTGACACCTAAGCTAAGAACCATTACCGGTTTCGATTGTCAGTCTCTAACTGTGCCGTTTCTTATTTCTCGTTCTTGCAGGTGTTTCAACCATTGAAAACTCTTGTCACTTCATTATCCTTGTGTTCGGTGGTTGTGACAGCGTTTTTCCTCGGAGGCTTGAATCAGGTAAATGGTCTTTCATATTTTGTTTGCACATTATTCGAAGGAGTACATGAATTGTTCAGTCTTAAGAGCCGGATACCGATTGAAGGAGAGCGTAGGGGACTAAATGAATAAATGGCTTCCCGGGCTGTTGAAAAGAATTGTGTAATTCGATATTCGCTCGAGGCTGTTTAATCGATGGCGAACAAAGGAGCTGCGCATCAATAAATTGAAAAAAAAAGACACAAATCGAAACAAAGGAGAAGCGCAGCTCTCTAAAGCGTCGGGCTTGAGGAACACGTGTGGCGCGATTCGCCCCTGCACAGGACAAATTTTAAAGTTATTTTTAATTTTTTATTCGAGAGCGGCCCGTGCTCAGTGGCACATGTACGAGATTTGCACGTGGCGAATTCAAGTAAATGATTACTTGCAATAATTATATCTGTGGTAGGTTTATAATTTACCGATTAATTTGTATATTCGACAACGCTCATCGTAATTCAATTTCGTTTTTTTTTTGGTAACCAATTACATGTATAACCAGCTACTTCTATCTAGACAACTTCTATTGAAATGAGGTAAGGTGGAAGTCCTCAGAAATTGGCAGCGGTATACTGTATACTGTAAAATGCCCCTAGGTCGACAATTCACATCGTTCAAAGGTATGAAAACGCGTACCTAGTTGCCTCCTTGCCACATTCAGCGTGACGCTGAACACGGCCGGGTTGCAGATTTGCACAAGTCATTTGTAAGTGCTTTTAAACGGCATTCATAGGCGGTAGCAGCTGCTGCTTAATTCTTAGCTTAGTGCACTCTAGACTTCTCTGATTTACACAAATGTGTATGGCGTTAAACGTACGTTTCTATGTGTCGGATACATAACTCACATACACTTACTTGCGCTATAGTAACTCACGAACAGTATTCTTAGAGCTCAAGAATGTGCGGCTTTGCAGATGCATGGAGATGAAGTTAGAATGGCCATTTAAGACATGTCCCGGGAAAAGCGGCAGCAGAAGATGAAATAACAGTCGATTTTATCAAAGATGCAGGATATATTTGCTTGAAAAGCTTGCAGCCCTTTATATACGCAATGCCAGAGAACTGGAAGAATGTCAACATTATACTAATCCATAAGAAGGGAGACTGTAACAAATTGAAGAGTTATAGGCCTATTAGCTTGCAGTCAGTACTGTTTAAAATATTCACAAAGATATTTTACAATAGAATCAGGGCAACACTTCCCTTCAATCAACCAAGAGAACAGGCTGGCGTCAGGAAGGAATATTCTACAATTCAATCATCAATCAAATCGGCGGAGTACAATCAACCTCTCTATATGGCTTTCATAGATTATGAAAATGCATTTGATTTAGTAGAGATACTAGCAGTCACAGAGGCATTACGTAATCAAGGAGTACTGGAGGCAAATGTGAATATCTTGGGAAATATCTAAAGATTCTACAGCTAACTTAGTTTTCCACAAGTAGAATATTACCTATCAAGAAAGGGGTCAGGCAAGCAGACACAATATCTCCAGGGCTGTTCACTGCGTGCTTAGAAGTATTCAAGCTATTAAACTTGGAAGGCTCAGGAGTCAGGATCAATGGCGAATATCTCAGCGACCTTCGGTTTGCAGATGCCATTGTCCTATTCAGCAACAATTAAGACGAATTACAACAAATGATTGAGGACCTTAACCGAGAAAGTGTAAGAGTGGGGTTGAAGATTAATATGCAGAAGACAAAGATAATGTTCAATAGTCGGGCAGGAGAACAATAATTCAGGATCGCCAGTCAGCCTCTAGAGTCTGTAAAGGAGGACGCTTATCTAGGTCAATTACTCACAGGGGACACTGATCCCGAGAAAGGAATTTACAGAAGAATAAAATTAATTAAATAAAGCCAACCGACAATGAAGCAAACTAGCAACACAGGAGAAATTGTTATTTTCATTGAAATGGAGAAGTGATAAGGTGAGGTACCTTGTGCTACCTTATGACACCATGTGAAATGTAGAAATTATAAAATAATTTAACTAATAATTTCTACATTTCCGTTAAGAGTTCGCTTCATTGTCCGTTGGCTTCGTATGGTTAATATGGAATACTGTCATTTTAGCTCACGTTATTGCGTAATCAACTAACTTTTTTTATTATTTTATGGAGAAGTGTGCGACAAAATAGTCAACATTTTCAACGACGTACAGTTGACTCAATATGCCTATCAAAGTTTTTGGCGACAAGGAATTTAAATTATGTGCCTTCTTGCGAACCGAGTAGGTCTGATAAAGAAAGGCAACAAGGTAAATCGTGCTAATTAATACTCTTAATTGAACTGCTGGCTAGGAATGGTACAGATAGCTACGAGGAGAACAAGAGTAGTGATCACTGCGTAAGATGCCCAGCTATATATTTGCTGTAAATATTTTTGTTTTGTGCGCGAACATTACGTGGACTAGACCGGCAGCGGGGGGGGGGCTCAGTAGCTATAGTGCTGTGAGCGCGTCGCTCTTGAGCGCTCGAGTCCCGGCCACGGCGGACGCATTTTGACAGATCAGAAACTGAGAAAAAAAGACGCCCGCGTACTTAGATGTAGAATAACGTTAAGAACCCCACCATGTCGTCAAATTTAATCCGGTGCCCTCCCCCAGTGGCCTCCATCACAAATCCCCAGAGCTGCAAAGGAACACCATGGATCAAAAATCCTACTGGATGCTTATGCACTTTGCTGCGTGTTCTTTTCTTGTTTCAATGTGCAGAATGTATAAAATCACGTGTAGTGATTCACCATTAAGTAACATTTGGAATGCCAGTTACTAACAACGGTGCCACAATATCGCGCAGTCACGCAGCGCTAACTATCGTAGCATGAAGCGCGCAATCTCTCCTACGCCTCGTCACCATCGTGTTTCGGCGAACCACGTGACAGACCTGTTCCCTCCATTTAGATAAGCGCTTATTACATTCCGCAGCGCTTGTGGAGCTTAACGGCCTGGGCCACGTAGACAGAGCGGTACCGGTTACGTGCCAAGGTCAGGAACGTGCTCAGGGAGCTTCGTTGCAATTCCCTTAATTACCTTTGATAATCTCGCCCCAGTAGTCTTACCTGGGCAAACAGAAAGACCTTGTGGGTCATGCTTCGAAGGATTCCACCGATGCTGTAACAACACATGGCACTCACGACAACGCCGAGAATTAAAGGTTAACGGGCAGCTCGTGCATGAAGTGGAAAGCGCTGATACCGAAAGAAAAAGTAACATTTGACTCCGAGCAACACTTTTCAAGTTTATTTCCTTTCTAGAACGAAAAACAAAGTAATACAGTGCTCAGTGTATTGAACGCGCTAGTGATCATAAAATAGTTTTTGCTTTGCACCGCATTCTTTGAATTGAATTCAGGTCACTACGCTTCAATTTTATGTTCCCTATTGAAATAATGCAAGCGCACAATGAGAATCATGATATATTGGTCTATAGCTACGGTCGGACTGTGAGGCAGGCTGAAGTTCGCAGCGGCAGGTCAATTTTTACACCCTGGTCTATCGTGACATACACCGATACAACTCTAAATACGATTGCAGAAAGAAATCCGGCAATATCGGGATGATTGTCAGTATTAATGCGATTATATCATTTAAACAATGCAGCGATGCACCATATCGCTACCTCCTCAACACACCATGCATGAGGCGTGTATACTGCTGCCAGGCTTCTCCCCCGCCGTTCTGGGTGGATGGATGGATGCTATGAGCATCCCCTTTGAAACGTGGTGGTGGGTTGCGCCACCAAGCTCTTGACTCGCTGTTCTCTTTCGACACGCTGCGCCGTCTAGCGGTGCCGCCACGATGTCCGCGCGTGGCGCGTGTCTCAGTATATTGGCCCGCGTACGTTGTTTCCGTTTTTTCGGTCACCGTTCTTCACCGGCTAACAAATGTTACGTTACAGTTCGGCGCAAGGCGCACCTACCTCTGTCGAAACTTTCTCGAATGTTGCCACCGATTCTATAGCGGAGGAACCTTGTCTAATCAGATTACGCGTTGCGCATGCATAGTATTGCACATTATGGAACACACGCAAGCCCCAGCAATCACACTGCAATCTACGAAGAGCCATGTATAAAGAGCCGACGTGCTTGACCCGGAGGTAAGATTTCGAAGATCGACGAATGTACTCGCCGCTATCGTTTGGCAGTTAGTTTCGTGACTCGCAGATTTGGCATTGTCTCGTTCTTCACCATCATTACAACGTGACAACATATTGGGACAAGATTGTGTGAATGTACTAGAGAAATTTTAAAGGATTTTTGTTTTGGCATTGAAGAACGGCGCACATCTAGCGCCGGACCTCCTGTTCCAAACTTGACCCCAGAGAACCGCTGTCAAGAATGTGAAGCATTGTGCGCGGCTTGAAAACCCGGCCGACTCATCTGCATTCTCTCAGTTGTGTTGCACTATGCCGTAACAGCAGCGAGTTGGACGAGGCCGACACTTTCTGCTCAAAGATCACTGCTGTAGAGGCGCTGGCAACTTTGCCCCGAGCAGCACAGGAGGTTTCAGCGACAGCGAGCACTATTGAAGCCGACGAACCTTTTAGATCATGGAGCTACTTGGCGCGTTGGCGTTGGCGAACAAAGCGTCATGTCCTGGTCCTAACTGCGTCAGCTACGCTGAATTAACTCATTTAGGCGACGAGGCAAAGATGTGCCTTCTTACCATATTCAATGCCAGCTGCGAGAGTGGCCGCCTTGAACCTTGTTGGAAACGAACTCGTGTTATCCCCGCCCTCAAGCCTGGCAAGTCTCCAACAGACATAAACTCCTATCGTCCGATTGCGCTGCTTAGTTGCGTGGTAAAGCTTATAGAGAAGATGTTATTGACGTGCCTTGACTGGTAGCGGATAAACAAGAATGTCTAACCTCCGCAAGTGTCAGGGTTCAGAAAGGTCCGCAGCAGCATAGACAACGTGATTAGCCTTGTCAACTATGTCAAACTCCACAAAGCTGCACGCAACATCACTATCGGCGTATTTCTCGAGATCAAGGGAGCGTTCGATAACGTGACTCACGAATCTATCCTATACTCTCTGAAGATGTGGTCGTATGTACCCGCTGGATCTCAGACTACCTCAGTGATCGGTCAATCTACATGTCCACAAAAGAAGGTGACACGGCTTCGCACACAGTAGATCGAGGAGTTCTCCAGGGCGGTGTGTTAAGTCCGACATTATTTAACGTCTCTCCTATTGGACTGGAGAAGTGCATACCCCCATCAGTTGAAATCTCTTTATATGCAGATGACATTTGTACATGGAGCCGTATAGACGCAACAGACGTGTCCTACGAACAAGATTGCAGAAAGCTATCAATTCTATTGAAAATTTCCTATTCGCACGAGGTCTAACAATGTCACCCGAAAAGTGTGCCGCCATTGCTTTCACTAGGCGTGATGTCTCGCGCTACACGTTAAAGTTTGCATACTCTCAAATTCGGTACGTGTCAAGTCACAGAGTTTCTGGGCGTGACAATCGAAAGACTCATGACGTGGACACCCCGGGGTATATTCGAATATTAAAGGGAAAAAATATTCACCAGCCCTTCCCCTGTCGAGAAAATGGGGGTAAGCGAAGCTTGTCGTGAGTGTATCTGACCTTCGTCAGGGTAACGTTCAGAAGCCGTTGCCTTGGGATTCTCCGATCGCCGCTGACGGTGGGCTTCGGCTTCGGAAGCCCTCACCTCGCGATCGTCGGCTCTTCGCTGACGGCGAGCCTCAGCTACGGAAGCCCTCACGCTAGAATCGGCACATCGACGACGAGTCCTTTCCCGAGCGAGTTCACGCCGGCGTTCATCAAACGAAGCTTGCTCTTTTGCAGAGCGCACCACGCCTGGCCTTCCCATCTGTTCGCCGAAACTGATCTGAGGCGAGGGAAGCCCGGAGGAGGGCGCCCCAACCCGTTTTCCTTCCATGTCCCTAGGGCCTCGCGACACACCAAACGAACCTGATTGGTCGCGCGCGTGTCACGCGATCACGCGTGTAGCATATCCAATGCGGGTGTGCGCCGTACGTGATTTTTTTCTACATTTCTTTCCGCCTTCCTTTCCGCCTTCCTTCCTTTCTCCCTTCCTTTCTCCTTCCTTTCTTTCTTTCTTCTTTCTTTCTTGTCCCTGGTATGTGCCATTGAGCTTGGACCCTTTCTATACTATCATCAGGATCGGCCCACACGACAGGGGTATGTGCCATTGAGATTAGACCCTTTCTGCACTATCACCAGGATCGGCCCACTTTTCAGCGTGACACTAGCACCACCGCCACCATCGCCGACACTTGTGAGCCTATAAAGCTTCGCTTAAAAATTGGGTGATACGTGGGCACCTTCCGTATGCTATCAGGCAGCGCTGGGGGCTGCTTCTTAAACGCTCTGCTACGCGTGTATACGACTCTTTGTGAAGGTCTCCAATGATACAGCCTTCCTGTGCTACACGGCATTTCCCAAACCAACATAAAATCACTCACTGGTGCGCAAGCAAAAGCCCTGAGGCTGTGCCTCGGCCTGCCGAAACACACATCAAGTGTAGGAACCCTTGCAGAAAGCAGAAGCCTAGTGGTCCCAGTGCTTCTGCAACAGGAGTTTCTCCGAGTCAACATGCGCTTTGTCACCAGAACGTCGAGTCATCCGCTTGCTTCAGACAGCGATCCTGTGGCGCGGAGCTTGCTTTCGCTGCATTATCAAACTGCATCTATGCTGACGGAGCCACCGTGGAAATTCCCTTCGTGGTCGATTGTCAGTTTCGTGCCTGGGTTCAAGAGTAAGAAAAATACACCCGGTCCAGCGATGACATATTTTGCTCTAGAGCGTATCAACACCAGCTACAGGGCTCACCGTCATATTTACACTGACGGATTGGTTACGCCTACATCATTTGGCATTGGCGTGTGGATGCCGTCGGAAAGTGTTACTATCTCTGACACTCTCAGTAACCGCTCTTCAGCTACCGCCACCGAAGTAGCTGCACTGCGGGCAGCCTTTAATTACATCATAGATCAGACAGCCAAGTCTTGGGCCATCTTCACCGACTCAAGAGCGGCCCTGAAGTCGCCACGCACGGATGAACAACTTGTAATGGACATCAGACGCCTATGAAATAAAACCTGTGAACTGTATTACAGCGTTGTGCTGCAGTATAGTTGCGAGCCCGCTGCGGAATACAAGGCAGCGTACAGGCTGACCGCGCTGCAAAAGTTAACACGACACTTAGGGAGAAATGGTCCCAATATACCTTTCTCTAGAAAAGATGTGGTGACACTGGTATCGGAATACGCTTGGCGTCTCCAGCGATCCCTCTGGACATATGCAAGCCTCCAGTACGGACCCCTATACAAAATAGATCCATCGTCTGGCTTTTACATGCCGCGAGGCCTCAATAGACGAGACCAATCATGCTTACACTGCATCAGCTTAACGTCGCCTACATGAACTCCTTCAAGTGAAAGATACAACTCTTCAATGTGTTTTGAGTGCTGATGATTATCTGCAACGAATGCTCTGTGCGAATGCTGCCGCTATGCGTCAGAGAGACAGTCTGTGAAGCCGGCACTACACCTTCAACGAATCTGCAGCTTGGAACGGTGGCACATTCTCGGCCCGTGGCAAAGCACCGCCTGTGAGTTATGCGCCGCTAAAGCGCTGCCGAGGTTCTTGCGGGTGAAGAGCCTTAATGAAACTTTTTCAATACGTATATCTACAATGTATACATACAGGGTGATGATTTTTAAGTTTTACGGAATTTTTAAAAATCGCCTATGGCAGGAGAGACTAGCTGGTTCGCGCACGGGCAGAATATCCTCAGCAAATTAGGGATAGCCTATCACCATCAACAAGGATGTAAAGTGTCGGTTCCCAAGGTAATCAGGCAAAAGATCCAGGTCCCCATTCTGCCTAAAAATATGCACCCCGAACTTGACCAGGGAAGGAGGGAAAGCAGAGCTAAAGCTCTACTCAAGGCATACGGTAGAGACAAGGAGGCGTTGTTTGTGGACGCAGCGGAGTACCCGAGTCACGAATCCTACGTCGCAGTAGTAATAAACTCACACCACGAGTGCATAAGTGCATGCTCGATACGCTCTAATAACAGTGAAATTGCAGAAGAAGTAGCTACCGCTCAGGCCTGAATTTCCCCCAAATGTAGATACGTCAACAGCGACTCGCAGTCAGCCATCAAAAACTATGCGCGAGGAAGAATATCGCCCGAGGCCGCTAACATACTCCACGGGAAAGCACAGTTCATATCATCAGAGGAATTCGAAGACAGATACATCATTTGGTTCCCAGCCCACACCTCCTGTGAGTCCCTCGCTCCCAACCTCAACGAGGAAGCCCACCGCGTCGCGCGAGGTCTCATTTACCGCGCTCTCGAAGAAGCTTCCCCCGAAGGAACGGGAGGGGAGACCTGGAAGGAGAGGGACAGAATGTTCAGATTCTGCGACATCATCCGCTTCTACCAAAAGTCGAGGTGCATATTCCCACCTCCTAGCTCCAAATTAGACAGATATCAGGCGGTTGACTGGAGGCGACTTCAAACTAGAACCTTCCTCAACCCGGTGCACCTACATCGCATCTACCCCGAACTATACCCAGATAACAGGTGCAAATTATGTAGGACAGAACACGCCACCCTAGAACACATTCTATGGGATTGCGCACATGTTCAGGATGAATATGCAGTCTCCCCAGAACAGCTTGGGGCGCGGTGGAAAGCCGCGCTGATCAGCTCAGATCCGCAAGATCAACTATGGACCATCCAGCGAGCTCGAGAGGCGGCCGGGAGACAGGGTCTCTCTACCGCCCCTGGCGCGGCCTAGGCCCAGGCCTCAATCCGCTGGTCTAAATAAAGTTGTTTCACTCACTCACTGGCAGGTAGCATAATTCTTATCATTGAACTGGGTTATTCCTAGAGGCGGACATTAGCAGCACGAGAAATCGAAACATATATTCAACTAATTAACCAAAATTGACTAACAAACTTCTTAGTTAATTACTTTACGACACATATTGCAATTTACGACTTGTAGCCGGTGAGTTTGCAAGACGATGCACTTGAAATTATTTGCCAGGATGACACCAGTTTCGAGATATTTTCCAAAGTGTGGGACGAAATACATGGGCGTTCCAGTTACTTTTGTGCTTCAATGTATAAAACAGCATTTTGGTAAAAATATAAGTGGAACAGTGCATTTTACGGCGAGTTTGATGACGCATATCTCCAAACTGGTGTCATTCTGGAAGCTCACCGGCTACAATTCGTAGATTGCTATACGTATGTGCAAGTAATTAACTACGAAGTTAATTATGGAATTTTTGTAGGTTGAATATGTGTTTTGATTTCTCGTGCTATATCCGCCTTACCGAATAACCCAGCTCAACGATAAGAATTATGCTTCCTTCCACAGGCGATTTTTAAAAATGCCGTAAAACTTAAGAACGAACACCCTGTGTATATGTGTGTGTGTGTGTGTGTGTGTGTGTGTGTGTGTGTGTGTGTGTGTGTGTGTGTGTGTGTGTGTGTGTGTGACTGTATGTGCTGTTAACTCTTCCTCAATGTATATGTCACAATCATCACTAAGCACCTGAAGTAGCATGTCAGGCGAACAGCGCGGCTAACATCTCCAGCATATCATTAAAGAATGTTTCTCTCTCTCGAGTGGAACATATCCAGTGATATAAATTGGCGTAAAAAGCCTGCTAAAGAACAACGCAATATGTTGTTTTACCTGTGGTCAGCGTGAGTTAAGCTATTTCGTGGGTCTTGTTGCTGGATATTTTAGTATGTAGTTTATGTTATGCTTCTATATATACAGATAGTTGCGGAAGGAAGAATCAAAGTGGAAACCAATTTCCAGAATATTTACACCATTCATAGAGACACGTACACAGCAGGCCACTCACTAGCATCGTCTTCTTTAGCACCGAGCTCTGTTCTCTGTAGACCGTGCGGCCCGTGAATCAATCAGGATTTTCTCCGGGGACATTTTAAGTACTTCGACTTAGTGATGCGCTTTGCAGAATACATATTGGTATAGAACCCGGACATACCGAATCTGAAGGAGGCGACAAAAAAGTTCGATATATAATATACACATTTTAAACAAAACTTTTCAATGGAGTTAGACTGCTGCTCGTTATACACGATAATTTGTTATATGTGGGTTCGGCTGAATAAGGTAGTCCTGCATTGCATGCTGCGCTACTGAAGTCATGTTTTACTTCATATCGCTGTGATATACACACATACAACGCTCAATATCATCCAGCAAATCGTGCGGGTCTCCTTTAACTATTTCAAGAAGAATCGTCTAGTGTGCAAAGCTAAAGCACGTTCATCATGAATTTCGCATGTGACGCGTACCTTTTAATTTATAATACTTTCTGCAATACCACGAACCGAGAAGAAATACGCGGGCCGCCGCAACAACATTTATTGGTCGGACGCCGCAGTGGCTTTCCCAGTGACAAGTCTCATAGTTTTTCCGCATTTTTTCGAGATTGTACAGCTAGGAAGCTTTCATACGTCAATCATGGCCTCCGAGAACCTCGGAGGCCATGATTCGTGTGAAGGGTCGCTACTTCCAGCTTTAGCTATTAAAGCGACGCTTTCTACGTCTCACTGATTCGTCCGTGAGCGCCGAAAACGCACTGCTGGAGAGCTAACTTACACAATGGAACTATCTGCGCATCTGCGCACACAATAGAACAACGGCGCACGACATACGTATCGTAGAACACTACAGTTTACATTCGCAGTTGTACCGATAAGAACAATGGTAACTGCAACGCCACGCTACCCTCACGAACTGTATATATCTGCACTGCATAACGCGCGTCACGCGATGTATTCCCGGCCGTCACCATGGGTAGGCCGCGGGTGCAGCGCACGGCAGAAGAGGCTGCCGTACATGAACGTAAGCACGAGCGAGAAGTGCCCGTTAGGCCGACCGATCCCGTGTATCGGCAACGGCAGAGCCTCTGACCCTCTCCCACAGCGATCGCGAGGCAATACTGCGCCAGTGTAGAGTCGTCCGTGTGTGTGTGTGTGCGTGCGTGTGTGTGTGTGCATGTGTTTGTGTGCGCGTGCGCGTGTGCGTGTGGAGGTAATCAACGGCTACATGATCTAGAATAAAGGCTATGGAACTGAACTAAATGTCTCTTCATTCAACTTCAACGTTCAAAAAATACAATCCTAAACAAGCAGTCAAATTGCATATCCATCGCATCGGGTCGCTCAGCATTTCTTGGGTTCGTTGCGTGGTCGTTGGCTTTGGACTACTTCGATTCAGTTTGCATGGGAGAAAGCTTTGCGTTCCACCATCTTTCTTTAAGAAAGGGGCTTTGATTTTTTCGGGACCCGTACGGGTCCTGAAACGCCTCTGCGTTCTCTTCGTCGAACTCTTGACTACAGCTTTGCCTGAGCGTCGCTTATAAACCGCTACGGTTCACGCGCTCATGCACTGCAGAAAACTCCTTTCATTGACGACGCTCGAGGGCCGTTAGCGCCATCGACGCCGCCCTTGGTCGTGCGTTCCCGCACGACGGCACACGCGCAGTGGGCCAGAGCAGCGCCTCCTCCATTTTTTTCGAGGAGGCGCTGGCTAGAGCGAGATTCTCCAATGACAGGCGGCGGGCGTTTGGCTGCAAACACGACGAGGCAAAGCGGACTCACCATCGACATAGTCTACTTCGCTTTGTCATCCCTCGTAATTCGCTTACGCATCCTCTTACTTCGCTTACGCATCCTCTTAATTCGCTCACTCATCCTCGTAATTAGCTTACTCATACTCTTCATTCGATTAGTTTAATTCGTTTAGTCATCCTCTTAAATCGCTCAATCATCAGTATCAATTCTATTGCCTTTAATTCGCCTGAGTCATCCACCTAATTCGCTGAGTCATCCACTTAATTTGCTTTCTCATCCATCTTAATTCGCTTTATCATCCATCCTTATCATTTATCTTGCTGCTTTACGGGGGTATGAGCCATTGATGATAGTTTTTGTACCTTTCGTGTCGTCGACGCGTTTTCGCTCAAGGACTGCGAAGGTCGACTGAACGACGAGACATACAAGGCTTTCGCCTTAAAAAACCCACCAGCGTTCCTGCGGTGGGTATGCACTGGTCGAAGCGGAACGGCCAGTGATCTAACACGTCGCTAGGCGCTGACCAACGCCGATGGTTTCTGGCCGGTCACAACTCGTTCACTATGATAGGGATCTAAAGAAGGAAGTTACACCCAATTCTGCAACCCCTGAGGGAGCACGGCGAAGCGTCGAGTCCACTACCGAGGTGTAACTCCAGCAACGCCACTAGCTTGCTCCTAATACCGCTAGCGTTTTGAGACACTTTGCAGGAAGACGATGTTCCTTCGGGTCCAGCCTGTCAGCACTACGGCGAAACGCTTAAGCTGTGCATGCTCTTACAAATTCCCAACTTCCCACAGTCGTCGCTCTTCACTGCTAAGCAAGTTTCAGCCAATCGATATTTCTCGAACTGCGTTGAGTAAATATTTCCTAAAGTCGTGCTTCAACCCAATACGAGGTCCAGAAAGCTGTAATATGAGTATTCTTAATCACAGAACTAGACGCTTCTCTAGTGCTCATACTATGTCATTTATGGGTTAGGGTTGCGTCTTCCTTTTGTTTACTTTTTTTCCTCTCCCTTTAAAGCGGCTGAACATCATGTCCTCTTAAGCACATAGCTACTCGCCTACTTCATTTTCTCTTTTTGTGGTGTACATTTATGTTTGTATGCTTAGTAATAATAAGACAGATAACGGTAATGATCTCAAAGATGGAAGATAGCGAACGACTTTGAAACGATCATTTTCGTCACAACTGATGTATCGCTGACGCACAATGCGATATGAACACATGGAGCTAAGTTCGTGCTTAATAATTAATCCGTTTTAATGAAGGAGTCACTAGATTAAAAAGAAAGGCTTCTAGTGCACTTCAAGCAAGATATTTGTGAACTATCTCAGTTAAATCCGGCTTAAGCTTTGTCATTAGAGAGCAAAAAATGGCACAATTAGCGTCCATCGTTTATGGATACGCTCTCTGAATGTTCAAGAATATCTAAGGGTGATTGCATGCATCCTACTGCTGATAATAACAGCTTAATGCTTCTTAGTTGTACGACGTACTGTTAATTAGGTTCGTATTGAACTCTTGTTGTACTTAGGAAGGTGATATGGTTATTCCCCAATTAATCACGCTTTATCCTTATTCCAGGCAGGTCTGAGCACTGAAATCCTGGGCTGAACTTTGCAGTTTCGAGATTATTTTGCGTTATATAAAATAAACGACTAAACAGTGCCCAAATGAAGGCGCATCTTCGTCGGTATGATACAGAATAATTAGCCTCGCAGGAAAGTAGTTTAGCTGTCAAGCCCATGTGTCGACATTTCTACCTGTAGCTCTAAAGACGCTATAAAAAAACGTGGAAGCCACTTGGCTGAACACATTGTATAGCCACACCCAGTGCTACCGTAGAAGAAGTAGGCTTGTCTTTTTACTGAGCTGACAATAGGATATTGCGCAACTCTGGGAAGCTGATTGAGAGTACTTATTTAAAGTTTTAATAGCCAGATAAAAAGAAGTAGCAAAGGGGCTGTTTGACAAACTTAAAACGTTATTCTGTTTTGATTTTCAGGCAAACGTTAGGTTTTGCATGCTGTCTCAAGCATCATCGCTTCAGGTAAGCGTTCGTAGCACTACCGGGCACACACAAAAAAAAAAATGTTGAGCACGTGAGGGGCTCGTTACGGTTTCAGACTGATGAATTGCATTTGATATGTCATGAGACAAGCATAATAATTAGGGACACTGCAGGCACTCTCAGCACGCTACTGTGTCCTATCCCATGTCATCAATTAATGAAGACTTTGGCATGCTCGTAATCACCCTGAAAAATGTGCACGCATTTTTAGTTCGGATGCGTTGTTCTTGCTTTTATCTCCAGTACACGATGAGTACCGCATTCCTAAGTTTGCATTGCATGAGCATGTTTGTGTGGCAAAAATAACATCTTTATATGCAAACTCAAGCAGCAAGATTATTTCAGATATTGAAAGTAACTAAAGCAGCGCATAAAACGTAACGAGTTCTCTTTTTATTTCAGAGCCAGTGTATTCTGTGCAACCAGCAAAAGTACAACACCGCTGTGAGTATTATGCTATATCCAAATTATCTCTCTTCCTACTCGTACCTACCGCGGAGAATAACCATGCTTATTTCTGCAGCGATTTTCCTTTCGGAAAGCTTTCCTGAAATGGCTGTGAGAACTTCTACAGGTTCTCTAAGTAGAATTTACTGGGAAAGAGAAGCATGCTTTTAAAAGCATTCCCGGTGGTCAGTGAGACCTCAATGACTTACGAACACGCGTTAGTCAATCCCGTCCACTTCATCCACACACACTACCACATGATGGCTGGCGAAAGATGACGGTTGTCTGATACGCTGCTACATCGGGCAGCTCAACAGTAGCAGTATAGCAGACTACTGAGCAAGCCGGAGCGAGCGCCAATTAGGCCAGTGTTTTGCTCCCACGTAACCGCCTCCGGCGTAATGACGCATACGCCCCCTGGCCACCGAATACGAGAGTGGTTCGTAGAAACGCTTGTACGTTAAATTATTTCGGGCATGTTGAGGCTTTCAAGTATTTTTTCTGTGGTTACACTTAACGCAAGAAGTGAGAGGTTGAAAATGTTAAGAAATATTAATGTTGATACTGATGTTGTTGCCTTGTCGACTCTTGAAGATGTGAATGCTGGTCACTTACTTTTTATTGGATTTGTTTTTCAGTTGAACGGTTGCTTAAAGCAGGTAAGTCCTCAAGCATGGTTTGAAAATAATATTTCAACATCTTGTTCTTTACCAGAAGACGGTTCGTTGGCTTAGCTGTCAGCGCGCCGGTACGCCAGCGAAACGTTGCCGCGACAGATAGCAGCAATTGACGGAGAGCAATTGTTTGAATACGTGCTACGCTTACTGGTTTAATAGAGACAATGCTGGCAATGACAACGCTGGTAGCGTCATCTTGTCACGCTTTGTTCAACCACGACGAGTTAGAACCATTCTTGTGCTACGCGTATTTTTTCTACCTTCTTTCTTAATTAAAAATATTTAGGAGATGCGCAGACTTTAAAGGGCGCCGGCTACTTCTTTTCACACACGTCGAATATGACAGATCAGTTCCGAGAAACCCATATTTTATTTTCATTTGGTGGACTTGCCGCAAGGCTCAAAGTACAAAAGGTTCAGCAAAAGGCGTCAAAAGAAACCCATATTGTGTTTCCTTTGTAGCTTCGTGTTACAAACGAGTGGGTGACAATGTTTCCTTTCATCATTCACATATCAGCTATACTATAGCAAAAATAAAAGCCGGCTCTGTACAAAAGAAAAGGTCACGCAAAGGTCACATTTGCAGTCAGGTGACAGAGATGCACTAAAAGCAGCTCACGACAGAGATCAGATAAAACGCATTGGAGCGCAAGATCATCTCGCACAAATGTGGGAAAGATAACCCACGAAATAGAGTCACATAAAACGCACTGGAACGTAAAGCCAGTTTACACTAATGAAGTCGGGTCATAGAAAGACACATGAATTCGGGTCACAGATACGAACCCAGAATGAGGTCTAATGATACATGGGCAGTTTACATTGGATGATGCCCAGACTGCAATTCATAATTTACAGCAATATAAACTTCCTTCCAAGAACGTGTTCTGATCGAAGGAAATTACAAACGAAGAACTGCATGCACACGATTACGTCACTGTCAACGTTTACACCAACAGCTAAGTAGACTACGTAAGGTCACGGCGAGAACAGCTGTGTCCTCTCTTTACGTTACGAAAGCGTACTCATTCCTTATGGGCATGTCCGACACACCAATCTGTGACTCGTGCAACTTTGAGGAGACGATAGAACACGTGTTATGTTTTTGTCATCTTTATGGCATCGAACGTGACATTCTTCGGAGCGTGTAAAACCGATTAGACAGGAGACCGTTTTCAAAGACAAAGATTTTTGGACCACGGCCCTACGCGTCGCAGGCTCACAAAGCGACGCGGGCATTGTTACAGTTCATGAGGTCGACTGGCCTCAGTGACTGATTGTGAAGTGTTGGATAACCGCACGTGTTCATACTGAGAGTGTTTTCTCCCTCTCTCTCCTTTCTTTCTTTTCATCCCTTTAAACCCCTTCCCCCATGTAGGGTAGCAAACCGGACGTGCATCTGGTTAACCTCCCTGGCTTTCCTTTCTTCTTTTTTCCTCCTCCTCCTCCTGTCCTCTCCAGTTTAAACTCTGTGCCAAAAGACGGCGCAACCAACGCTGCCACTCACGCAAATTCTGCCTTTAACCCACTGTTTCGTTTCATTTCATTTCATTTTTATTTCCTTAAAGACCCCCAAGGGGGTATTACATAAGGGGTGGTTTTTTTTTTTTTACACACAATATTGTTGACACAACGATCAGTGTGATGATACATTTGATATGCTATGCATGAAGCTTGATGGGCAGGTGATAGTGGCGATGTTGCGAGAAAGGCCGTTCCAGTCTTTTGCTGCTCTGGGAAAAAATGAAGCAGAAAATGCTTTAGTACGGGCATGTGGGCGAGAAACTTGTAGCGCATGACCAGTGCGATGAGATATGTGAGCTGCAGGGATAATGTAAGGAGCGCAATAAGTGGTGAGTGAAATAACTTGTGAAATAGAGAGAGGGTTGCAATGCGTCGGCGACAAGACAAACGTGGTAAGTTACACTCGGCTTTGAGCAAAGAAGCACTGATTTCATACGAATACGAAACATCTAGCAGCACGGTATTGAACGGATTCTAGGGTATTCGTGAGATCTGCTTCGAGTGGGTTCCAGATGGGAGATGCGTACTCTAACTTAGCCCTGACTAATGATTTGTAAGCAAGTAGTTTAACGTGTCTCGGAGCGTTACGCAATTGACGTTTTGAGAAACCCAAAGTTTTGTTAGCAGATGACGTGACTTCAGCAATGTGCGTGTTCCAGGACATATTGTTAGATAAGGTAACTCCAAGGTATTTATAAGTGGTTAAAATGCAATATTCTGTTCTGTAAAATGCAATATTTTTACGGAAAGGCTACTCTTTAATATAATAACATATGTGGCATGAAGCATCTAATTGAATCTAATTGAATGACGCAAGAATGTTAACCACCTCGCAGTGAATGGCTGACCTCAGTGGTTCTAGTACAAATGACACGCGTGATAACGGTAATAGGTTATCAGACTGTTCCGATACTAAGGCAGTGACACTGATTGTGGGTGTCGACAGGTGCTGGTGTGGCGCATAGCGACTGTGGATGTTCACAGCGGATCTGTTCCTGGAAAAGTCGAGGGCGTAGGCAGTTTTCGAAAGGGTGACAAATATGCGGCTATAGTCACTCCTGCTTTCAAACATGCATTTTTTTTTACTGCTCAGGTATTACGGTTGCGAAAACAACAACAAAAGGAGTGTGCAGTCTTTTATATTCGCACTGGCGTCGACAAGACCAACATTTTAATCCACAACTGTGAGCCACAATTTCAGAAAGCGGCCATTGCTTCTTCGATGATGTGCGTTGCCGCAAAAGGAAAGAAATTGAACACAAATATTTGCAGCAGCATCCGAGCAGCCGCGGGCGCAAAAATATTGCGCAGCGTCCTCAAATGCGCGTTTAATAGACGTCCGGCATCATCTTAGTTTCGTATCGACGACACTTATATAATGTCAAACGTGAACATTCGTGATCACTCCGCGAAGTGCTGAATAAAGAGAGAAATACAAAGGAAGCCTAGAAAATCGTGCGTATTCCTGGATACTCCAGGCATCCAGGAATAGTCGCCAGTTTTTCCTCGAAATCAAAAGTGAAGAGCCCACACTACCAAACTCACCCAGAGTGGAATGCATACATTTCGTAATCTCGAGAAATTGCGTCCGATAAAACGTCAGCAGCAGCAGAAGCAACAACAACAACAACCCTGGACGTCTCGTGCAAGCAATGCAGGCGCGAACAAGACCGCGACTGTCATCCTCGAATGCGAGTGTGGTGCGTCTCGAGCGAAAATTGCCATTTTTCGCGATAACTGCGTCCCGGCAAGGAACACCGTTGATAAGCCGGGCTACTTGCCCAAAAATAAACACAAAATAGCGTTTTCCATTTTTTTTTATACACAGAGAACTTGACATGTCTGTTTTCTGAGAACGTTTATTCCCGCGCTGCACACAATAGAACTAGTTCGGCGCGAGTAAGAGAAAAAAAAATGTATCCGAGTTGACAACATGATCGTGAAATATTGTGTTTACCATGTTTTTGAAGACTGGGTGAACTCAAAAATACAAACATTCGACGGAAAACATTCCGGAAGAAATCTTAACAAAAATAAAAAAATGCAACAGAAATCTCTCGGACAGTGGATGGGTGGGTGTCAGGGGAAACAGTAAAGCCGTTGAAACCGAATATCTTCAAATGAGATTTAAAAAAAAAAACGAAGGAGGGGGGGGGGGGGGAAGGGAGCAGGGAAGGGTGAAGCATTCGATTGTTTGACGAGGGTGACACGCTCGAAAGAGGAAAATAAAATGGAAGTGCCCGAGGGTGTCCAGAATGATAGGAAAACCACAACGGGCACTCGTGAGGCGAGAGAAAAACTGAGGGACGCGGACGATTCATAAAAACATGCAGTATGGTGTTTCTTATCCCATAAGAAACAGCCCGCTGAAATGACGCCAACGGGGTGCGGACCAGCACCGAAAACTTGGGAGCCGAAGAAGACATATGCGGAAACCGCCCATTGCCTCCGATATACGCTTAATCTTCTAGCTCCCTCTTGAGCGTCGACCGCATTCGGCTCGCTGGCGCCTTTCTTTTCTCCGAGCCAAACAGCTCCGAAATGAACGAAGCGTCGCTTGATAATAACACCCCGCATCGGTTAGAGCTTTGTACTTAAGTATTTGGCACCCTTGTCCGCCTGTACAGCTCATTTAGGGGGGTTGCGGTTAGCGTTCATCTAAATGTTTAGTATTCTATATTGCATTTCACGTTAATCCATTCCCACAGATGGAGTTGCGTGAAACCTAGGTTCCAATCAAGTACGAATTAAATGAATTTGTCGAGCCCTTCTTCAGTAACATAGGTGTCAGGAAAAGCAGCGTGCAGCTAACGTAACAATTTAGTGAGCGCAGACTGTCGCAAGTGACATCTACTTCATATGGCTGCAGTACTATTACGTGGAATTGCGTTTACAACCTCAAATTTTATAGAGAGCAAAGCTTTATGCGCTTCCTTGGTACACAGTAAATACGTAATAAGACTTAGTGTGTAGCTTGCATTGGTTTCTGGGACCTGCGTGCGATGATGACTGCCTTTTTCATCGGAAATATTACGCACCCATTGAGTGCTGAAAGACAATGCGGCACGGAATCCTTCGCAGTGGCACGGTTAGAAAATAATGATTGGTTAGTCGGGGTTTTATGGCGGCCAGCAGAACTTTAACACAAGAAAAACAATTATGCTAAATTCGCCAAAAGAATATCAGCTGCAGCAGGCGACGACGGTGTAGAGCGAACACGATTGAACTTATTGAATTCCCTCTGAGGAGTAAGCACATACCACAGAATAAATGGCATGCTTCAGAACCGAGAAGTCCCCATCCTTCATTTTCCACATTTCTGCACCAATTCTCTATCTTACAAATACTACTTATTCACTCTAAAAAAGTTTTGAGGTGTACCTTGTACTCTAATAACAATTATCATCAGTCTTGCTAGCGTTTCCTCCCTTGCAAAACTGCGCTCGTTACTTTCCTGTCAAGAATGCTACACTCATAAAAACATTTGCACCCTTCGGGGCTTATCTTGTCCCACAGCGATAACAGTCATCTATCGTGCCCGCATTTTATCCCTTTAACGCTGCGAGCCCAATGCTTCCAGGTCACGAACGGCATGCTATAGTTGTCAGCGTGGCATTGCATTCTCTCGACAGGAAAGTAGCGAGCGCAGAGTTTTCAAGAAAGGAAACGCAAGCAAGGCAGATCAGTGTTATTGTTGTGGGACAATATAATCCCCAAAGACAGACAGACATGAACTTTATTTGGTCCTGAGGAACTACGCGGGGAGTGCAAATTTTTTAAAGAGTATGTTACGCTGATGAAGGCTCATTCACATTAGGCCGACAAGACACCGATTTTGGTTTGCACACTGTTGGCGACAGCAGTTTACAGGACGTAAAACACTGTGGCCAACGGTTTAAAGGGAAGAAAACGCTGTCGCCAACAGTCGGCAGACCAAAATTGGCGTCGTGTTAGCCTAGTGTGAATAGGCCTTAACATGTACACCGTTCGTCACCTGTAAGTTTCGCTAACGCCGCGTCAAAGATAGGAAAACAAGCCACAAAGGATGCAAACGTGTCTTTGAGTATCTGCGCGCCTTTCTTTTTATTTAGCGATGCGAAACCAGGCGAAGAATATGCGATACATCAATAAAGCCGATATCAACGCCAAGCCTAATCAGACGCAACGCTATCCTTTTCGACGGCGATGCGCTTGCATTCAGTCAGTTCAAGTGGGTGCATCGCTTTTCGGCTGATTCAATTTCCGCGTGGAGCGAGATACCAGATTCGTGCGATGATACTCGCTCAAAGGCGCTATGCACAGGGTTTCGAGGAGGAGGAAACAACTTTATTTTGTCAATTTGGCTAAGTGAGGGCTGGCTACCACGCGATGCTTCACAGCCACCTAATCGGCTCTTTTGATGAACCGAAGTTGAACCTCCAGGCTAGGGGTCCCGGAGTATCGCTTCCTACGCTTCAGGCGAGGGAACGGCCAGGAGATCTGGTGCGGGGGTATCTTCCCTGCAGTCCCAGAGAATATGATTTAAAGATGCTATGGATCCACATAATGAGCAGCGTGGGTCTGTCAAGTCAGGGTAAAAGTGTGTGTATATTTGTGGGTTGGCAAAGGAGTGCGTTTGGAGTCGGCGCCAGTGGACTTCTTGTCCCTTGGTGAGTTTTGAATGAGGCGAGGGTTTTGTAGGTCTTGCGAGGTGGTAGTGTTTCGAGAAATGCCCGTTAACATACTCTTCATTTTGCAGAACTCGCTGCCGGCTAATATCTCTCAAGAGGACGCATTCTGCATTCTCGCTGCATGCATCGACGTAAGTGCTAAATTTGCTTCGATTTTAACGTCTACTCCCGGGAGTTGAATAAAACCGCTATCGCAACGCGCGAATCAAACGACGAAGCCCGTCGTTATCAGTGGTATATATATATATATATATATATATATATATATATATATATATATATATATATATATATAAACTAACAAGCATAGAGTTACATCATACATGTATCTCTCAGCGGACACTACAATTTATTACAGATCTAAGATACTTGTGTTTTCTAACAAAACCTTTAAAGCGAAAAACGTTTCTCTCTGACGTTCCGTTGTTGGCCATGGGCCGCTTTTAGGGTGAGTGGTCGTCGATCTAATAGCATTGAATCTGCCCTCAAATTTCGTCTTGCAGTTTCTAACGCCCACCTGTAAAACAAAGGTAGCTAACGCGGAAATATCTAGTTACTCCTGTCTAGTGTCATCTCACTCCATCCTATGGCTACAAGCTTGCTAATCTTATCACAGCCCTTAATCAGCTGCGGAAGAACTGTCAAACGCAATAAAAAAACGTGCACAAGAGAGTGTCTGTACTTTATATCAAATGAACGCTCTTTCGCGTGAGTCACCAACAATGCCTGATCTCTGCTCTCGTCAAGTAATCCTAGGCCACACATTGCCTGCATACACTTCCCCTTGCCACTCATCACGTTACTCAACAGACCCCTGATTACGTGCCCTGTATAGAATACATGACCTTGAGCTACACATCTTGTTTTTAATCTCAACCAGAGCATCAGCAGCTGCGCCCGTTTGCTCTCTGATCCATACTGCCACCTCCCTGCCTCTCTAAGGTTACGCCTGTAATTTGTCGTTCCGTCGCTCGCCGCGCTGACCTTAGCTTCTTTTCGAGTTATCCTCCAAGCTTCCACGTTCTAAGCTACCAGTGCTCCAAGTTAGCAGGTCATACGAGAAATTAAGCTCGTAGTTATTCGCAGTGTTGTAGAGGGAGTCCTGAAGTTTGACGCCTATATACACTTCAAGAACTATAGGAGCGCGGGCGAATCCTTTTTGTTGGAGTAGATGATTGTGCGGTATTTAACTATGCTTTATAGAGTTCTCGCTTCCCACCATACCAAAGCAGGGCACGCATCTGGTCGGGGGAGGGGGCTGGTGGGTGTTGTCGCCCGTCTTTTTATGCCAGGTATCATAGTACACAAATTCCTGGGGAGGGGGGTGGCGAGGTCACGTGCCGAGCGTGCCCCCTCCCTCTCCCTCCTACTGCGCCCTTGGTTTCAAGGGAAGGGAAGCGCCTACAGGGGTAATTAGAGATCACCGAAAGAAGCCTTCGTTCCGCAGTTGACTTAAAACAAAATGAAGATTCTAGAGTCTATTTTGATTGTGTAAGGAGCGAGATGAACAAGGAGAACAGAAGGACTCGACGTTATGTTAGTTACGATCGCAAGAAGCTAACAGACTATGAAATCAGAGAAAACATAGGGGATGTTAACTGCTCTTTTTTCACTGAACCGTAGAAACAATAAGGAAAGGGAAAAAAGGGGGTAAATAATGTGAACGAATGTGTAGTGATGGGTGATGGGCCACCGACTTCGCAGAATCCCCGGCAGACTCCGATAACGCTTGGCAGAAGGAAGCGGCGTGAAGGCGAGACCCGGGCTGAAGAAGAGAACGTCGTCGACGAGCAAGTCGCCCACTTGGTGATGGAAGACTACGACCTCGACGACGACGGGAGCTTGTGAAGTCGCTGCGATATGTTGCTGCGCCCACTCGGCGGCGGGCCATCAACCAATGGGTTCGTTTCTAAGGGGCCAGTGGGCTCTTCGAGGGAAATAAGGAGTAATAGAGAAAATAAGTGCTCGCACCAAAGCTGCCATTTGGAGTGGATTGATTCCGGGGGTCAAGCTGCGCTTATAGATGGCAAAGTTCAGAAGAGAGAGAGAGAGCGAGAGAGAGAAAAGGAATAAACAGAACTGCTTAAAATTTTCACATCTGTATACAATCACATTTCTCATCGCTTGCTTTCGAACTAAGTGACAACTTGTTTTGCATGGAAACTCGATTTGCCTTTTCAAAAAACGTCTGTCATTTTTGTTGCTGGAAAATGGTTAGGAATTTGTCAAATGAAGAAGCGACTATTTCAAAATCGCGTTTGAGAAAGCGTCTGCATACAAACATAAATAATTAAAAAAACACAAGGGGGAGGAAAATAAAATAGAGCATGCATAGACCAAGAAGAAAACAAATCAACATTAAACAAAATTGCATTTCGAGACGTAAAAGCTACCATCCTTGTATACAATACATCAACACTAGATGTTGTGGTATGAAACGAGTATGAAACGTTAAAATATTTTTCGACTGGCTTTCGTTTTAAGTGGCCATATAGCTTCGTCAACGTGAAATTGGTTTGTTCACCCAAAGACGTGTTTCAACTCATGTATAAGGAAAGACATCTGCTAGCGCTAGTGGCTGGCCAAGTAGTTAGAGATGGACGAGTGGGAACATTAGAGTTCGCCTTTTATTGCAAAGCTTGAAGGCTTGCTATACCGCTTGAAACATGCATAGAAACGAGGACTTTGTGCTTCTTGCGCCACCATACATTACCGTTACTTATGGAACAGATACACATGCACATAAAGATTTGTTGCAAAATTTGCATGCCTCTTGCGGCGTGCACAAAAATGCGGCAGCGACAACGTTTTTGAATTGCATCAGTATCAGCCTCAGTATCGGGAACACGCGCTTGTCTCTAAGCACACAAATGTCAGCACGATGGATACCGGACGAAGCCCATCGGACATATAGAAGTTCGCGCGGTTCAGGCGTTCCTGCAAAGCCGTATGACCGCGAGTTCGAGAAAGGAAGAATCACGACAACGGTATCAGCCGAATTAGGGTCTTAACTCTTATCGCCGGATCATACCGACAGCGTCAAGTCAAGCTTGTGCACCCGTAGCACAATGCATGCTCTCAAAAAAAAAAAAAAATTACGCCGAGTTGCTCCACTTACGGGCAATAAGTAAGAATTGGCAAAAAGACAAATCCAGCGGAAATGTATGCCACGGCGAGTTGAAGTGGCGCCATCTATGGCCTCAAATTATGACGCGAAAGAAGGAAAAAGCAAGCATAAATAAAATAAATACGTATGGGAGCATGGTGTACAGTGGTGAAGAGGTGGGGGGGAGGGGGGGTTTCAGCGCGCGTTCCTGATTTACACCTCCCCCCCCCCCCCCCCCCCCATTTCCGAGGAAGCCATTGTCCACGCCATAACACGTGCAATGTGCCGGACTGAATCACATATACCCGCTCCAGTAGCCACAGACACTCGCTTTCTGTTGCTGCTGCCACTGCTTTCTTCCTTTCTTTCTTTCTTTCTTTCTTTCTTTTTTTTTCTTTCTCTCTTTCTTTCTTTCCTTCTCTCTTTTCTTCTTTCTTTCACTTTCGCTACCACAAACCAAGCACGCTTGTGATGGTCGAGTGTACTACGGCAGGATATACAGCGACTGTAGACTGCAGTTACAAACCGACCCGGCTCTTTCCGACTCGCAAATACGCTATTTGTTTCTATTTTTCCCTGCTTCGGACATTTTCTTCCCTTTATTGCGGCGGGCCCGGAGAGTGCAAAACCCCTGTCCCGGTCGAGATAAGAGACCAACGGTTATGGTCCCCCCGGGGTACATTGACCCCCGCGAGAGACAGGACGTGGTGGTGGCCTTCCTGGGGAGGCTGATTCCCGGTCTCTGGCATGACCCCCTTTCACTTCTGCCACAGTATATACAGGGTGGAAAGGGAAAAACAGAAATGCAACCGTCGATGCTGGAAAAAAAAGAGAAAAAGAAGAAACCGGCTCTTACGGGACCGACCGACACGAGGATTGGTCGTACGAGAGCGTTGGAACCCTTGTGCTCCGAACCAGCCCGCAGACGGACAGGCTAGTCTCGAGAGAAGAGTGGTTGTAATGGATGAAGCGAAATGGCCGTCATAAAAGCGGCTACGGCCGAATCGGACACGCGGTCTGGTTGGGACGAGGAGGAGTATGTGCGGGAGTCTGCCGAAATTTTCGCTGTAAGTCGATCCGGGAGTGGCGGATTCGGAGATCGGGAATATTTTGAATCTTTCGCAAATGAGGCCAGACAGCGATGCCCGGCTGTCCAAAGGATGAGTTGCGCCATTCTGGCCACTGAAAGAAATCACATGCATAAGCAGAGCACAAGAGTTATGATCGAGATGTCGAAACGTTGGGGCAAATTCGTACCCAGGCGTGGAATTGCGGTAAGCAAGTAGCGCAGATTCGAGCTGTACGCGCTCTAGCCACGTTGCGGAGAGATATCGATTAATTAAACGTGATAACACATACCCCTTCCATTTATAATACTTGCGCCGTGCGCTTGATGTCTTGTAAAGAAAAAATCGGGGTATCTTGCACTAGAGTGTGTGTGTGTGTGTGTGTGTGTGTGTGTGTGTGTGTGTGTGTGTGTGTGTGTGTGTGTGTGTGTAAACTAGTTATTTACAAAAGTCCTGAAGCTCGACTCTTTCAAGCCAAGGCGGGCCGCAAGTAGCCCAAGGCTAAAGACACCGCGGAGCTGATCGGTTCCTAGCTGGTCATGGCTATACGAAGTGTATAAGCATTTCCTCGTGGTCCGTGGCATCGGGGATCGCCTCGCGAAGCACTTGCATTCGGAGCAGACGTAGGGGAAGTGGGGCGAAAGCTATACACAGTGTACGGGCGGAGCGCAGCAGAGTCACGGCGCATGCGCAGTAGCGCGTAGCTGGTGGGAGCTCGGCCGAGCAGCTGCCATTTAGGCGCTGAGTCGTGCCCCCTAAAGGGCTGCAGAAAGTAGCGCCTCTTCCTCTTCACAACCACAATCTCTCGCCGCCAAAGGCGACTGCTGCAGTCACGGACCCCGCGAGCGTTTGGCTCTAATGCGGGGAGACGGATAAGCGCGGTTGGCGTCGGCAGCAGCTGTGCGCTTGCCTCGTTGGTACTGCTACAATTTATTTCTCTCTTTCTCACTCTCATTTTCTCTCTCTCTCTCCTGAGCATAGCGCGCGACGCTTCGCGAGGTGTTTGCTAGGCAACGCAGTGGCAGGCAGCTGCGGCGTCGCTGGTTGCCATGGCTACGTCGCGGCTGGCTTTTCGTGAAACGCGCACCTTTTACGGCTGGCTTAAACAGCTTCGCTGTTAAAGATGTTCATTGGTAGGAGATTTGAAGATGCGTACGACACTCGTGTTCATTCAGCTGCCTGCAGGACTATGCACACGGCACCAATGGCCCAGATGTGATCCTCTGGAATCACTTTTCTTGCAGCACATGCTCTAATATTGTTCAAACTTTCCATTCTGTATAACATGGGAGTATTGCCGCATGTTGAGCGTTTTGATATTGAAGAAAAAGGCAGAGGGAACTTACAGGGTCAAGGACAACGCTGAGCACGCAAACACATTCACGTGGCCTGTGTTGCTCTTATCTTCCTCACACATCAGTTGAATATTTCTCTTATTTTGTTTGTTTGCTCAACTTGCTTGTTTCGTTTTGTCTATTGCTTTATTATTTGTTGCAATTTTGTGCTACTTTGTTTTGCTAGCTGTAGTCCTCGTTTCGCTCTTAGATTGGTCGTTCAATCCCATACATGTGATGTCGTCGGAAATAAAAAGAAAATATGCGGCAAGCCTGTGCTTTTGTGCTGTTTTGTGTGCTTTCTCCTGGAGTAATGGCATTTAGCACATTAGCACAAGCTAGGTGATAAGTGGGGAAGAAGCCTTAAAAGGTGAACAAAGACGAGAATAAACAATAGGAAGCAGCACAAATAATGAAAGAATACGTGTAATGGTGAAAGAGCATATATATATATATATATATATATATATATATATAAGCAGGTAAGTAAAGGTGATGGCTTTCGCATACGAATTATTGTTTCAGGCATTACAATTTGCCTAACAATAATGAATATTCAGTAGGACAACATTGTTTATTTAAAGACGCAAGAATGGCAATATTGTGTCGCGGAAAAAGTCACACAGAATAAAACCACGCAAAAATGAAAGGCAGATAATGACGTCAGCATCATGGCGCCACTCCCCTAAAGACAATGAATTTTGATAATGTTCGCTGGGGGGCTACTTAACTCATTGTCGACCAAAACAGCTACAATTCAAACACAAGAGCGCAAAGACCGAACCTGGCATCTTTGGTGATAGCTTTCCTTGGCGGTGCCTAAACGTCTAAAAATAAATGTATATTTATGACGTCACGGTGATGTCATTGGCAGGGTAACTGGAATGCGATAAGAGTTACTTGATTATCATCATCGTCCTTAATATAATCATATTCATCATCATCCTGTGAACTTTTCTGCGCTAAAAAAATTAGGTATAGTATCTTGAAGGTACATTCTATCATTCTCAACGCCAGAGTTTAAGCTAAATGAACACTACGCCAACAGACCAACATAATCCAGCTTATCCTTTCACGGAATTCACTGAACACCTGAAAAAGTACTTCTAGACCTCCGCACGGCCTCATATATAAGCAGTGAAGAAAGGGCTGCTATATTTTCTTCTTTCAACCGCAATAGCGCACATGCCCTATAAGCACGACAAACAAATAAAGCATGACGCAGCTGCAGCTGCGGATCGCCCATCGAAACGTAGGCTTATGGCCATAGCCCAAAAGTAAGCGCCACGTGTTCCCTAATGAATGATGTGAGTGCGCTTCGCAAGGAGAGATTGAAGCAATTGGACTTTTGTTACGTAGTCACGTGGGACTCACATGTCTAGTCTGGCCTGAGAAACGCGTAACGCAAAGTGCGCGGCCTAACCAAACGCTTTCACCATGGTTCAGAAGCAAGAAGAGAGGAGGCAGACGGGGACTGAATACGCGTTGATTAGGTGGCAGACGTCCTGTTAATACGCTCGTACACAAGGCTACCCATTCTTCTTTTATCGCTGAGGCGTTCGTCTGGGTAAACAAATGGGCCAATTATGCTCCTCTAAGAGTAAAAGAGCCCGCTTTGATATTGAAATAGCGCAATTTACTGATACAGCTCATCCAAAGGTCTAGCTTTAGTCCCACCCACCATAGTTGCTCAGTGGCTATGGTGTTGGGCTGCTGAGCACGAGGTCGTGGGATCGAATCCCGGCCACGGCGGCCGCATTTCGATGGGGGCGAAATGCGAAAACATACGTGTACTTAGATTTAGGTGCACGTTAAAGAACCCCAGGCGGTCCAAATTTCCGGAGTCCCCCACTACGGCATGCCTCATAATCAGATCGTGGTTTTGGCACTTAAAGCCCCATAATTTTTTTTTCTATTTTTAGTCCCTTTAAATGAAATAAAAAGTATCTAAATTCTAGGGTTTTACGTGCCAAAACAACGACATGATTATGACGCGCACCGTAGTGTGGGAGGGTCTCCGGATTAATTTAACCACCTGGGGTTCTTCAACGTGCACCTAAATCTAAGTACACCAGCATTTTCGCATTTCGGCCACGTCGAAATGCAGTCGCCGCGGCCAGGATCAAATCCACGACTTCGAGACCAGCAGTGAGTGCTACGCCATAGCGACTAAACTACATTGCGGCGGGTCCTTTAAAAGGAGCAACCGCCCGCGTATAAGAGGTGTGTTCATTAAGTATCAGACCTCTGGTCAGCTGAAATACATTTATTGATTAGGAGGTACAAGAACCTAATCCACTTCGAAGTAGTCTCCTTGGTAATGCACACACTTCTACCGCCATTCTTGCGAATACTTTGGAACACGTATTTTGGAATTGTGATCAGTCTGGCCGGCGCATTCCAAATTATGCCTTCTCTTGACTCAAATCGTGTTCGTTTCAGTGACATCTTCAGCATTGGAAATAACGAAAAGTCAGAGCGAGCCATGTCGTGGGAGTAGGAAGCCTGACGAACCAGAGGAATGTTATGTTGGGGAAGGAATTAAGTGTGAATCAGATGCGCAGAATGGGCGGGTGCGTTATCATGATGGAGCTGCCAAGTTCTTGCTGGCCACAGATCCGATCGTTTCCGCTGCACAACATCCCGTAGGGGACGAAGGACCTCCTGGTAGTATTTCTTTGTGATGGTTCGTCCCTGTGTTGTGTACTCATGATGCGTACTCAGAAAATGGTCAACATGACATTGACATTGCTGCGGACCTGCCGTGCTTCCTTTGACCTCAATCGGCAATGTCGGATGTTTTCACTGTGACGAGTGCATCTTCGTTTCTGGGTCGTACCCATAAACCCACGACTCATCGCCTGTGATGGGGGTGTTCAGAAAGTTGAGGTTACTGTTTGCATTGTCTAGCAGTTCGTGTGCGATTTCCAGACGAAAGTGCTTCTGCTCGCTTATTAGCAGTTTCGTATCTCGTATCTGCCTGTGCAAATGAAGCAGTCCAAATGTTTACTCCTGGCTTCGCGATGGACTTAAGAACACGCTCAGATTTAATATTCGCAGGTCAAACAAGATAATGGCGGTAGTGAGCAAGCATATTGTTTTGTCGTAATCACGGCCACCTGTGCCATCTGTAGAACACCACAAACGCTACAGAGAACGTTCCTCACGTGTGACAATAACTGCAGCACGATTACATTTGATTCTGTTTCTAAGAAAGGGAGAAATTGTCATCTACACGAATGTTGCATGAAGCTACAGAGGAAACCCTTGCGGCTTTCTTCGAAAGCTTCACATTTGAAGAAAAATTCGTTCTGGTCCGGTATTCGAACCGGGGACCAGCGTCTTACTGCGGGGCGGTTTCTCTACCATCCGAGGTAGCCTCTGAATCCGGCGGATAAGGATTTTGTTCCTTTCATGAACTTTCCTCCATTTTGCGGTTTTCCGCAGAACTGATTTGCTATATTTCTAAGCTTTTCTGTATTTTAGAGTATCTGTAGAGCCAGTACGTGTAGGTCCACGTCATACAACAACCCCTGAAGAGAGAGAGAGAGACAATGAAAAATGACAGGGAGAAGGAAATCAAGAAGAACTGGTGCACCCGCCCACAATACCACACTCACCGTGCAATCAAAGGCGGTCGCATGTAGAGCCCAGTCGTCTTTAAAAAGTGCAACAGTACTCCGGCGGGTTTGTGTGCCACGAATAATGCCTGAATTTGTTGATGGAGTAGCACAGGAGGGTGAGAACCACAGTATAAATGATATGCTTACACCTTGGTGAGAAACAAGGAGCGGTCGCTCCGTCTGCTATTATAGATCCAAATAAGCCTGCGCGTCGCACCAACGGATGGCGCGGCAGTCATGCTGCCGGCTTTTTTCGTGCCGTGGCAACAACTTGTCCCGACAGCTACTTCAGCGCTGGGTTTATTCCTTGTGAACTCGCCCTCTGCGGTAAGAGCCCCTGACGTTGCTGAATCGATAAATAGCTCTTTCGAATTATTGACGAAGAAATTAAAGGAGGCCGGAGCGTGCACTGGGAAAACAAGCGTGAGCTGCAGTGCGAAGGTGCGCTCTGAAACTGTCGATTGCCACACCCTCTTGCCACTGTTGCCAATGATTGATTAGCAGCTATTTGCTGCAGGCAGACCTATAAGCCTTCCAACGCTGCAGTCAACTGCTCCATACGAGTGCCACTTGGCAAATGCGGCAGAATTTGGAAACCCGTCACAAAAAATTTGTGGACTTTAGCTAAAAGACACAATAAAAAAGTAATGCCGAAGACGCATTTCACCCTGGCATGTTAACATAGTTTGTGCATGTTAAATTCAGCATATTGAATGCAGCTAAACGCTGCATTCACCGCTGGTGCAGCTAAACACCGCTGGTGCCACCTACTTAGGCTTCTGACGCATGCAAGCGCACTTCCTTGCTAATACTGCTTTGTCAGTGGAAGTTCAGTTGCGTCCCAACGCTTGACTCGCTTATCTCGTTTGTCCATCGTCTTATCTCGCCTCGCTGTGTCTTACTTAACTAAACAAATGATTTAAGCTATAGCTATACTTAGAAATCAATAAATTATGAACATTTCCCAGTGGTACGCATACGATTACGAAGTCTGCATGTATACATACGATAATTAACACGTAACCTCAGAGAGAGAGAGAGAGAGAGAGAGAGGAAAGACAGGGAGGTTAACCAGAGGCGAGTTTCCGGCTTGCTACCCTGCACTGGGTCGGGGGATATAGGGGTTAGAAAGAGGGCAAAGAAAGAGATAAATAGAGGAATATAAGGAAGGCAGGGATGTTAACCAGTCAAGAGTCCGGTAGGCTACCCTACGCAGGGAGAAGGAGTAGAGAAAGAAGGGAGAGAGATAGAGGGGGTACAGAAACGTGCACGGAGTCAAAGGTGATCCTACAAACGCGACGTTCTCAGAAAGCACAAAAGTGCCTTCACTGCCTTCTGAGCCAATGATCAGTGAGGACGGTGTTCTAGGGACAGTTTGTAGAAAGCTAAGTTGTATTAGTAAATTACCTTTCCAAATTACAAAATAAAATTCCTAACTTACTGGGAGAGGAGGCATATATTAAGTCAGAATAAGCGCGAAAGTGAAAGACGACTAGGGCCAGCTCGCTGTGATGTCATGAATTACGACAGCACCTGCTAAGGCCTAGTTGATTCTGTCGTCACTAAACATGGACCACATCGCATTTTAGATGGGACAGAGACTGAACCTAGCAAGTTTCGATAACCTGTACTTAGCTAGAGCGTCCCAAATACAAGAAAGATGGAAAGCCGCCACGTCACACTGACGTACCACTGCCGGGGTTTCTGAATTAAATAATAAAAAAAAACAATAGAAGTTTTGTCGTCTTCTTTTCTAGTATTCACCATTTTACCGTAAAATTAGCGAAAAGTACTGTTTTAGGAGAATACTATATCAGTCTAAACTAATCCGGTGTCCTTACCTATAGTGTATCTGTAATGGCGCGCTAGGAAATTTCGCAGAAAACCTATATGGTTTCCATGCAGGATAGAAGGCAGGCGGATTGGGCTCGGTCGTTTTTTATAGTGAGATGTGGTGTAGCATGAAACAAGACAGGAGGACGAGTAATAACGACAACAAGCGCTTATCGCCAACTAGAATTTACTGTTTGAAACGGCGGTAAACTATAATTTGAACAGGAAAATCGCACCAGAACACAGGACAACCACAAACTGATCAATGAATTGAGTGAACCGGATATCGCAATCCCCTGCAGCGCGTGCTTTCATTCTCGAGAAACGACAGCACGTTTGGCGATAGGCCGACAGGAGTAAACAGGGGTAAAGTGCCTCAGACAGGGCTGGCTGACGTTTTGATACTTTTGACGTATTGACGTTTTGATGGCTGACGTTTTGACGTTTTTCATAGGTGGCCTTGTCATCCTTCGCGTGTTAGTTTTAACGAGTTAGCAGCGTGACGTAAGAGGGTGTCACTGTTGGTGGTGGTTATCACTTGACGTAGAGACATCCCCTGACGTCACTTTGTTAACCTATTAAAAAAAACTATAACACGCCAAGGATGACTAGGCAGCATTCAACAAAGATAGGTCCACCGATCGAAACGCGGGCCAGCCTGTCTGAGGCCACTTTAGCCCAAGTTTATACAACCTTTATCGCACAGTGTGTTTCAATCTGTCGGTTCACACCTTGAAAATGGTTTAAGTAGTATGATTCTAAAGCATTCAACGTGTCGGTTAGAGCTCATCACACGGTGAGGTGGCACCCTATTGCGGAGTACCGAGGGCCATCGGCAAGACGGAGAGACGAGCCGTGTCTCACGCGCCAGGGCGCATGCAATAAATCTAGATTACTCCTCCGTCAGCTTGCGCCAGGTCGGAAAAAAAAAGAGGGGTGGGTGGGTACCGCCTGCTGCAAAGTAAGATCGATCCTCTCCAGTGGTCCAGCGCTCGCAAATAAAAGAAGCCGAGATCGCGGGCCCGGTCCTTTACCGGTCTGGCGCACCCTTGAATTCTCACGCACGGACGCCTCCTTTATGAATTCCAGGAGGACCCTGTACTCGCCTTTGCATACGCAAGAAGATCTGTGGAATTTTCACGGAATGTCAACAGACTCCTGCTGGCTTTTTTCTTTAGGTTAAGAAGACCCTGTCCTCACCACAAAGAAGTTCGGTGAACTTTTTATCACCTTTACCTTGTATCTGACGTGAAAGGTAAGGTGTTGTTTATTTGCGACCACAACTCCTTATTGCGTTGAGAGATAAAAGACATCACGTGAAAGTTAGATAAGGTGAAGCACACGAGCCGGCTGGTATAATACGAACCAAGCTGATAAACTTCTGCTGTTAAAAGGAAAGGCAAGAAAGACGAAGTTGGAATATGGTCATAGTTTGTTCGTGACCTTGCTTGTCGTGAAAAATACATTGCGAATTTGTGTCCCCCTGTGCCCCCCTTGATTCCGTACTGACGTTATACGTACTCCGCGTAAAACTGGCGTGGCTGCGCGCATACTTAGATTTACTTTGAGCCTTAGTTGAGAGATACAGTCTTCCACGATTAATAATAATAATAATAATAATAATAATAATAATAATAATAATAATAATAATAATAATAATAATAATAATAATATAATATAATAATAATAATAATATAATAATATTGTTATTATTATTATTATTATTATTATTTGTTATTATTATTACTTGTCCCCTGTAGCGCTGGTATCGCATCATCTGAAGCTAACTAGCACGATTATTATTATTACTTGGTATGTACACATATACACACAAAAGAGACGAAAGAAATAGGGAGGGAGCAAGCTGACAACTGCCACCGAGAGGGGCACATCGCCTGCCTACTCTTTCAGGAGCAGAGAATAGAGGAAATGAAAATAGGGAGGAACGAAAAGAGGAAATAAACAAATGACGGAGACACACTCAGAACAAAACAAAAACACAAATAATGTGAACAAACGGGAGGCCAAGGCAGTATCCTTCAGAAATGTTTGCAGGGCTCGATGGGCCTGGTCACGTCGAGCAGCGAACCAAAGTCATGACTTTCACACGCAAAACAGCAAGTATTTCTTTTTCTTATTCTGTAGATTCTGTGCCGTTGTGTAAGTTCTGCGAGATCAATGATCTTGGTGTACTTTTTGATGCAACCTTACACTTTTCGGCGCACATTAAACGTGTTGCAATGCGGGGTATGCGCTCTCTAGGTTTTGTATGCAGACTATCGAGGGAATTCAAGTCTCCTACTCCATTCCGCAAATTGTACACAACCATCTGTCTTCCTCAACTCGAATATGCCTCGGTCGTCTGGAATGGCTCTTCTAGATCCAACAGTGACATTATAGATCGTGTCCAGAAAAAGTTTCTAAGCATATATAATCACCGCTTTGCAAACCTGGACATTGCACCCTGTACTAGCACTGTTGGATTGTTGTCGTTGCCCTCCCTTCGCGACCGACGTAATCGCGCTGACCTCCTGTTTCTCTTCAAACTCATTCACGGTAACCTCACGTGTCCCGAACTTCTCAGCTGTGTCATGTTTCGTATCCCACGCAAGATCACCAGAGAACATAGACCTTTCCTTGTTCCTGCCTGTCATCACGAACACTCAACCGTCCACAGGATACAGAGTCTTTACAACGCTTACTTTCGTGATCTTGATATCTTTCATAACTCCTTGTCATCGTTCTCTTCCGAGCTTTGCCTTGTGTTATAATTTCATGCATTGTTCAAGTGCCCTTCTCCTCCTTTTTCTTTTGTATTTACTTTGCGCTTTGTTCTCGGTACTCTCTTCTTTTCACAATTTTTATTTTTAATCATTTTTTTAATGATATTCCCATGCAGTGTTTTGTTTTTGGTTTGTAATGTATGTGTGCGCCAGCACTCAGACCTTAGGGTTGTTCCTGGGCACGTTAAATAAACATGATTGATTGATTGATTGATTATTATTATTATTATTACTTGTCTCCTGTAGCGCTGGTATCGCATCATCTCAAGCTAACTAGCACGATTATTATTATTACTTGGAACCAACGGGAGGCCAAGGCAGTATCCTTCAGAAATGTTTGCAGGGCTCGATGGGCCTGGTCACGTCGAGCAGCGCACCCCCTTGGAAACAGAATATATATACATATATATATATATATATATATATATATATATATATATATATATATATGTCGCATATTGTAGTCCAATAAGTCTGTATTCCTTAATTAGTAGCGCACTGCCCAACTAATACGGGACACTCTAAAATGAGATGTTCAAGTGTCTCACAGGAGCCGCAGAACGTACACGACGGGCTGTCCACACGTTCTTGTCGGTATAGGCGTTCGCGCATCAACACAGATCCAACTCATAACTTGTATAACAGTGATCTAGCACGACGGGGCAAGCCTCGACCATGAACACGGGGACGGAACGATCCATTTGCAACAGGCTGGTCTGCGTGCTGCTTTAGGAGTTGTCGGCGTATCAGAAGACGAGCGTTTTCAATCATACAGGAAATGTCAGAGCAGTCACATTCGTGGTGGGCACAACTTGAAGCGAGGCGATCAGCCTCTTCATTTTAAGCAATGCCCACGTGCGAGGGTATCCAGTGGGCAGTGATGGACACTACACGCGAAGTAATTTTGACGGCAGATTCTAGGATACTGCATAAAATTGGGCTATCGGCATCTTGTCTCCGTCTGCTCAGGGCAGCACGGTAGTCTAAGAATGACGACACTTCAATGCGTTTAGTTCTTCGTGTACGTACTTCAGAGAAACATCAATCGCTGTCAGTTTTGCAGTTGTTGATGAGGTTGGATGAAGTATTCTAAACACCCGTCTGATGCGAGTCGAAGGGCAGAAGAAAGCTGCAGAAGCGCTTTGGGCGTCGCTGCGTACAGATGCGTCCGTGAATACTTTAATATAATATAATCTCTAAATTTTTTCAGATGGGTGGGACTGGGCCAATTGGAATAGTGCCGAAATAGGCTGGCTAGTTTTTTGGGGTATTTAGGGAATTGACACACAAATGGGGAAGTAAGGAAACAAAGCAAGTACAATCACTGAAATCTTAAGCTATCGCACATTCCAGTTTCTGTCTGCCACTACTCTATCTACTGCATATGGGTCCACCTCAAGTTTCCTTCAATAAATATGCTAATGAAGGAGAAACCAGGTGCTTTGAAAAGTCATGATGAGTCGCATCTTTTCTCATAGGTTGACACTAATAAAACTTGGAGTTTTTTTTTTTGTTTTCATTCGTCTTCTGCGAACACATTCACCTACTGTTTTGCTTATCGTTACTATACTTAAAAATAGTTTTTGTCTCAGCGAAAGAAAGCAGGTTGCAGGGTTTAAAGAAATTTAAATATCCCCCCGTGTGGGGATCTGCCTTTACTTTCTTCTTTTTCCTCCTCCTTCTTAAATATCTCTGCACTCTATAGAAATACCCTGCGAAAATCGCCAACGCGGCAGGCAAAAATTGATCGCATTTCATAACGCTCTTCGGAAACCTGCTTGAAAACAAGCAGTAAAACATTATCGGAACTGTCAAAGTGTGAGACGCACGCCCGCTTAGAAGTTAAACCATACTTAATGTACCTATGTTATTTTTCTTTTCATTCTTCGCCTCATCGTAAGGCCATTCAAAAAGACATTTTCCTTATTTTGATAAAATCAATTTGCTTCCAAATCGAAAATTATAGAGCTCTTCGGTTAGCCCTGTTGTCTTCTCAGACCGACTAGATAAAAATTAAACATTAAATGCTGGGATCCTACTTGCCAAAACTGCGATGTAATCATGAGGCACGCCGTAGTCGGGGATTTGGGATTGAGTTTTTACCATCTCGCGTTCTTTAACGTGCACCTAAATCTAAGTAGGGGAGTGTTCCTTCCAGTTCGAACTCATTTAAGTGCGCCGTCCTCGGTGGTCGGGATCGACCCAGCGACCTCGAGCTCGGCAGCTCAACGTCATAGTCACTGGGCAACCGCGCCGGCTGCCGCGTAGCTACAAAGAAGCAATTAGACAACGTCCAGAAAATACCATCCGTCTTGGTTGATTTACTATTGAAGTAGATTTACTGTTGAAAGAAGTCTAGGATTGCTTTTTCAAACGCAATTTAAGTGCGAATCAATCCAGTCAAAGTAAGGCTAGTGCTATTAAACAACGGTGCAACTACTCCCGCACTGTCACCCCCTCGAAGAGCATTCTTGCCTTTAAAGAGCCGCTGAATAGAAAAAAAATGCAGTCGTGCTGTGTTAGGAAATTACCAGTCTATACAATACCTAAAATGCCATTCTTACCGTGAGAATATGATTGGTAAGGAGAGAAATGACGTAAGAAACCAGCGTCCGGTGGCGACGCCACCGTGAACTTTGCGCACTAGCTCGCCGTGATCTAATGAAGTTTCACGACATCTGCTGGAGCATAGTTATTATTTTGTTTTTATCCGTAAAGATCAACATTTTATTTTAAAAGTATCAAAGCAGTGAACTTAACCAGTTTCAAGTAGGACATCTACTCAGCTACGAGGTCCAAAATACGAGAACGTAACAATATTTCTAAATCTGTGACGTCATACTAACGTACCAGCGATGTGGTTTCGGCGCGACATTCAAGGAATGAAACATTGATGTTAATTTTTTATTCTTCAAATAACAAAGCTACAATTTTTAACTTAACTCTAGTTTTGAAAGACTGTTTTAAGCTTAATTGATTTAGTATTTCTATTTGTGTCCCTTTAACAAGCCTCTCAAATGTTACATGTTTTGATCCTCGCCCGACAACAGTGAACGAATGCGAAAGAAAGATGTTATTAAGCAAAATTGTTAATGAATACGCTTTACAGACAATTTCTTTTATTGTAGCAGATAAAATTATGGTTCTTCTGTCCTAGTTAGAAAGGCTGTTTTAATGCTAATTATGCGATTCAAGTACTCAAAAAAATTATAAAATTAGATGTTTTTCTTTAAAAGGTGCCCAATTTGCCCCTCACGTGAGCATTCGTACACTTGAAACCAATGGCTGTATTCCATGATGCTTTAGCGTTTATGTAGGGCTACCTACGAGCTGTGAAATGAGCTAGAATAAAAGCATACGATGCGTGCTTAAGGAATTAATTATCCATCAGAAACTAAAAACACACAGAAATCATGCCTTTTCGCAAGGCGATACTTTAGGAAAACCAACCATAGCATAAAATATTATGAATATAAATCAATAAACTTAGTTAGTTGCACGCATTGATATAAAATAAAACAGGCTGCAAAGTTTCAAGAGAAAGTTTTAACCGCGACTAAAGGTCCATAAATGATGGGTAGCAAAAAAAGCGAGTAATTTTTGTTTTGAAAAAAAAAAAAAACCTGAACAAATAATATAAGTTGCAATATACACATGAAAGCAAATTGCCAGAAGTCCAGATTTGTAACAGGGCTCTCCTTGGGCATCTCCTTGTCGTGGTTAATACGTTTATCAGCCCAAATGTTTCTGAGTTGCGAGGCCCCATCAGACGACTGGCAAGATGCCTTCATGAGAAGAGAGAAGAAATTGAAAAAAAAAATTGAATTTTTTATGAAAATTGGTATTTCAAAGTGACCTTAAGCAAATACTCAGATTACATCGGAAAATAGGCACTTGGCGGATATCTTGAGCGGTAACGCGCGAAAAAGCAAATAACGATCTTGACTGGTGAACAGTGACATTTAAAAGTTCGTAAAGAGATAAACCTGCTTGTTTCGTAGCAAAGCAGCAGAAAAACAGGATAAGATTGATAACCAGACAGCTAAGGTAATCGGGGACAAATATTAATGTATCATACCTGTCACCCGATTGATAAAAGACGGCATGGGATCAGTCGCATGATTCAAAGGCAAACAAACGGTTGTTTCCAACTCACAACGCTTGCCTTACTGCTATCACAGTAAAAGGTCCAACAATTAAAGGAACTTATAAAAAACAACATTGAAGATGGCTGTACATGCATCAGAAAAGTTCCACGTCAAGTTGAACGGAGCTAGCAGTCATAATTTAAAAAAAGAAAAATTTTGCTTTTAAGCAATACCGTTGGTGTTGCAAGCGACCATTTGACAAGCTCCTGAATCTGGCGCTTGCGCCATTAATCTACATCGTCTTTCATGTATGTATATTTTAATGCTTAGAGTGCACCTGAAGTAACAATCTCTAAGTTCCAAGAATAGCTACACGAGGGAGGTATAGGCGTATAAAACATTGCGAGAAGTTAACACCTTTGACGCGTTATAAATTTAGCCAGAAGTAACTTCTAGACAGGAATGCTCTTCGTCACGGTAGCCCACCTTGCAGCCATGCTCTGCCCAACTAAATCCGTGCAGTCTTACGGAAGCTAGAACTGGTGTTAAGGAAGCTGGATTCGCACTTGCGAAGCCGTTAGCACGTGCTGTTTTATTACTAGTTAACGTCTAATTATCTAGTCACAATGGTTGTGTAGCTACATCTTCATAAAGACAAGTTTAGGTAGTCTATAAGCGCCCTTTACGTATTTCATATCCAAATTGCCTCCGTATACATTGTTTTTGTTGGAAATAATATTTGAGCATCACACAGACGATAGTCAAAAATTCTGTGCAGTAACTCCACATTGCGTACAGACACTCCCAGTACATTATAGAAACCTATAAGGACGGGCATCTGCATACAGATAGTATTTTTCGAAATGCTCAGCCTACACGAGTTTGTAGATAGTCTACGTTCTTTTTAGATAAATGTTTGAAGGCATCCTGCAGATAAGCCCAAATTATGTCGCGATTGAGGTATCTATTAAGGTGGTTCAACCATCCTACTACGATTGCATACCAGCAATAACATCTGACCATTGTGATTCTCTCTCGTTGTGACCGGTTAACGCAGCCATTAATTGATAACCGCAACCATAGTGTATTGATAACACTGTTTTTACACGGAGGCACTTCGGGAGTACTCTGGTGTACTTTGGCTTATTTATGAAACAGCGCGGGTTTCTTCTTTGTCTCGGTATGGTCCTCTGCGCCTTTGTTCACTCGTGTGCGGCACTTCACAAGTGTTCGAGCTCTTGCACTACATTCACTGTTTGTGAAGGCGTTATGTGATTTCACGTTTTTCCTGCCATGCAACGAGGATTACTCGGTGTCACTAAAGGTACCAACCTCCGCTATAAAATCATATTAAAAACATCACCGTCCCTTGCACTCCGTGAAGATGGCCGAACAGCAAGCTTTGTTAGCTACACCGAGTGTTACATGTGCATGTGTTGTACGTGACGCAATTGCGTAAACACAAGTAAACACAGATCTACAACAGGAACTTATATTGAAACGTTGCGAGGCGAGAAGAGGCAGCGACTTCCGATGCTACTCGACGAGTGTCCAGTTCTCTGGTCTAAACTTGCCGAGCCGCCGCCAGAGGCATCGGCTGCAGTCACGGACACCGCGCGCGTTCGGCGTGAACGCGGGGAAACGCGGTTGGCGTCGGCAGCAGCTATGCGCGTTGCGCGTTATCTGAAAGGGCGCGCCGCACAGAAGCACCTTCTCTTATCGCCTCTCCTCCTCGCCCAGCGCAGCCTCTCATGGTCGCCTCTCCTCCTCGCGCCCAGCGCTGCCTCTCATTGGTCGCCTCCTCCCCCAGCATGCCTCTCCTCCTCTGCTGGTCACATGACCTGCCCTCCCCCGGCGCGGCTCTCATCCTCTCCGACGAAGGGTCGACTAAGAACAGCTCCGCTGTTAAAAATTGGAAGTTAAACCCGAATGCCGAAGCACAGACTGAGAAAGCAAGGTTTAGTGTTGGGCTTGAACTTCTCGGATGGTGTTCTAACCATAGGCGGGTCCGACTAACGCGGACGAGGCATATGCGGTGAGCCAAAATTTATGGCACCCTTAAAAGCTTTAACACGTCATGTAGGGCCTGTAATGACAACGACCGCCGCTACGCTGCCCGTTAAAATCTGAGCCAGTAAAATTATATCACTTTTAGATTTTAGCACCGATAGTGTTTTGCATTGATATTTTAATTGCTATTTAAGACATTAGTCATGCTTTGCGAATGTTATGTTTCAAGAAATTTTTGTGGGCGGCTATTGTGAAAATCCCGAGGAATAACTTAGCCGAGAACGTAAGACCTGGTATGAGCAACTTATATAAACAATATAACCTGCATATACGGTATGAATAAGCATATAGCATACATATAGCTAAATATGTGCGAAGCCCCACGGTGGCGACAACGGCGAAAATTCGCTTGGAGTGTCCATGTAATTGCCATCGCAATAAAATATAAGCGTGGTCTAACCACGGACCATTATATCCCGCAAACAGTACAGCGACTTAGAAATGAAGAAACACCCCTCCGGTATCGAACAGCGAATTTGAGCTAAACTTCCATTAAGGATGCAGTTGGGACCAATTGGTCATGTATTGGATGAACGCGCTGTTCTGCAAAAGAAAAATGAAACCTATAACGACGATTTGGTGATACGTTTATATACATTCTGAAGAAAAAATCTGTGGACCATGAGACGAGCAAAAAGAAAATTTAATTGTTTTGTTAATGTCGCGCAAAGTTAAATTGTCTAAATACATTAGCTTTGTAGAGTAGACACACGTAGGCTGTACCACTTCATCTCAACCTGCACGCCTAGGCTACAAAAGAAAAAAAAATTTCGTCCTATATCCGCGCTCCACAGACTTTTGCTTGGGGCTGTACATTTGGGTTAACGTGCTTCGCGCGTTTCGAAGTCCTTATAGCTTTGTGCAGCACGGAACGTTTATCAATGCAACTAAACTTGCAGTGTGACAGCGAGTTTCCGCGTTACTGCACAGTATTGCTGACGCACTGTTTAAGTATACCCTGTAGGGCCGTCATACTCAGCTGCGTGATCAGCGAAGCGGTGGTTGCGTTGGCGCGCCAAAGTGGATTGGAATTAGGGCTAGCTCCGAGGAGAGGAAATAATTTATAACGCCGTGAAGTTAAGCGCATCCCCTAAGAGTCAAGAAAAATGAAGACAGCTCGATGGAAGTGAGAGTGAGCTCGGAGGAGATCCCGCGTTCGTCTAGCAGTTTACTTATTTAAAGCCGCTGACATTAGTCTTCCAGAGGTTAATAACCGGGCCAGTATGAGCTAGTCATATAGTTCAGCGAATCTTGATGCTTCGGTGACATTTATAAGCTCAAACTGTAGAGTGCGCAGTCATGACTTTCCACATCAAGACAAAAGAAAAAAACAAACGTGTCAAAAGAACACTACGTAAATGTGGCAAATTAATAGATACGAACTGTGGTGGTTTTAGTTTATTACGATTAATCCATCCTTCTCGCGCGTTATACGCTGCACTAATAACATTATTACTCCTATGAGTAATGAATTAAATGAATCTATATAATGCCTCATTTTAATAATACGGAGCCACGTCACTCAAGAGCTTTATTTTGTTTTCTAATCTTTCAACCTGTTGTGGGGCACACTGGTAACATGTAACAGACTTCAGAAGGACACTTAAGCTGCATTCATTAAGCATGGCTGAAGCGTAAAAGAAATCAATGTCACGTAATTTTTGCTGAAATGCTTGACCAAACTTTCCCAATAAATGCATACCAGTCAGAAGTGCCAAAAATTAATTTCGCGTTCAATGCGGCATTAGGTGACGCTTGAGAAAAGCAGTTGCGTCAGGCACGAAAGAAAAAAAAAGTTTAATTCTGTGGTTTTGCTTGTCAAAAACATGATCTGATTATGAGGCACGTCATAGCTAGTATGGGACTCCGTAATAATTTTTACCACCTGGGGCTCTTTAACGTGCACCTAAAGTACACGAGGATTTCTGCATTTCAGCCCTATCGAAATGCAGCCGCCGCGGCCACCTAGGACTCCAGCTCATAAATTAAAAAGCACACGTATTTTGGAGTAGAAGCGTTGTTTTAACACAGTCAAGGCTAATTGTACCAGCGTTTGTATAAGTATTCAGCCTGCAGGGCTAAGAACGTTTGTTTGTTTTTAGATAATGGGCATTATTCTGTAATATTGCTACGTGCTATTCGAAGAAGATAATGTGGACACTTGTATGTACTGGGGCGTAACCATAAGCGGCCTCTGGTTGATTTTATAACGACGACGTGTCTTGCTTGATGTTGGCTGGTTTCCATGTTGGCCAGTGCTCGCACACCTTGTAAATACACCGTGTAAATAGTTTACCTACTGTACTTCCGCGTATCTACTGTATATTCCCGTCCTATTTATTATTTCAATAAAACATACTAACACCACGCAATGAATGAGGATATGAAAATGAGGATATGGAAAGCCTTCAAATATGCTTCAAGGTTGCCTGTAGGTAGAGGGCGCGGTGTTGCCTGAAAGAGACGCCACGCCCGCATGTTTGGAGAGGAGGAAAGAAAGGAGGAAGAGAGAAGAGGAAGGCACAAAACGGCCTATCAGCGGTATAAACAGCAAACTTCTCGCCCATCCATTAACTAAAAATGCAAAAAAAAAAGACAACAACAAACCTATTGCTGGGAAGCGTGAACAAAGAACATTTCTAACGAGAGGAATGCATGGCATAATACTTTTTAAGCAGAGCAGATAAATACGTTATCTGCCAGAGATACGACGTTTCGTTATGTTTTTTCTTTTGTTGTTTTTAGACCTTAATCGCCGCCAAGTGGACGCGAAACTGCTAGAGTAAAACAAAAGATTAAGAAACTGGAATAAACTGTACTAGAACGTTTGCGCCTCTCCTTAATCCTGGATTTAAGGCTTCCGAGAAAGAAAATCACGAAAGCTTGGAGGACCGTGTTTAAGCAGAAGCTTTCCTAAATTCTAGCCACTCAGCAAACAAACTGCAACAGCTGCATTGGGGTACTACGTGGCAACAGTTTGTCATATGATCAGGGGTAGAAAAAGAAAGAAAATCACTCCGTATTAGCACCTCCAGGAAGAAATCATACAACGGATTATCAGCCGCGTCTAAGAATTTCTCTGAACTTGGTGCCTGTATAACGTGTCATAACCTAAGCTAGATTACTTTTCTTACAGTTAGGGATTAAGAGCTCGCTACCAGAACTAAAACCAGGAAGATTAGAGAAGAGTGTTCGTCTTCCTTGCCCTTGTAGCAAGTCTTATTTTCGCGCCGCTCGCCTCAAAAAGAGCCGAGATTACAAGTAAGTGAAACGAATCCCTCGCGCTAACTTTAGAAGAGTTTTCTTGCTATGTTTCCGTCTGGCATCGCTCATGCGTTGAGGTCTACCGGAGAATCTAGCTATTATTATGATAATTTCTGGAACAGAACCAAGCACAGCATGACGAGGAATACGATGAACGGTGTACGCTTTGCTAACGTACCTTTACTGCTACGTGACAGGAGTCTTATGCGGATGTACAGTTCATGCAGCCTTAGATAAAACACTTAGCTGTTGATGAAATTCATAACTTTATATTTTATCCTTCATGGAGAGAAAACCACGGCTGATAGGATGCATCAGGCTGACACCAATGCATTAAATATAGTCTGCCATAATTCAACTGCAGTCGATAACCAAATACAAATCGATATTTTAAACAGTGCGCTGAAGAATCTTCAAGCGCGGCATGCAGTATTCTTTCACCTCGATGCCGCTATATAGATAAATGGCTGAACTTTTCGTCAGTCCGTCATAGCAGCAAACGGCGTGACCACGTGCTCCAGGCGCAGTATACTTTCTATTCTGCAGCTTCGGCGAGTGGCAGAGAAGTAAAACCTCCGACTGCTACTTTGTGGAAATGGCGCTCGAATCACCACGCGGGACATTGCGCGTTTTGTTTCCCTTCATTTCTTTGCGACGGACGTTGGCAGACACCGGTGCCAGCGGCAGACATCTAGGGCACTGAGACCAGAACAGCCTATCACTGTAATAGAAAGCTTAACGGCCTGTTCTAAGGAGGTTTGAAGAAACTGTAAAGTAAACCAGGTTGCCGTTACTGAGGCCTGGTTCACGCAAGGGTCATCCGCCCCATCCCGTCACGGCACCCGGCGTCTGTCAGAAGAGCGTTTCCTCGCCGGTTTAAATTAAAAAATTCTGTCAGAACCCATATCACGGTGAACGCCGACGTTAATGCGATTAGCATTGAACTAATGTGGCGACACACCGTACTGCCACCGCCGAAACGCATCATGCATTAGGCGTGTATGAAGCCGGGGTCCTCGTTCGTGCGTCCCTCTTAGGATGCCTCGATGCCCAGCGCCGCTGGCATCGAGGCGCCCTAGTCCCTCTGGACACACCGCGTCATCTAGTGGCACCGTCACGAAGCTTGCCCGTGACGCGTGCGTGAATATACATATTGACAGAAGCTTGTATGAACATATGTGACGCACGTTGGATTCCGCCCAGCAGTCGGATAATTTTTTTCTTGTGTGTGTCATTGAAAAGCAGCACGTACTCCGTGTCGCGTACTCTGTGATAAAAGTTGGCCCGACGGTTGGCTTAGAACCCGGTTCCCTTACCACAGCCGCCCAATGCTCTACCAGTTATACCATGGACTACCCAATGGCCCAAGTTGGCGTGAAAGAGCTCAGGCGCGGACAAACGGACGGACACACCGGGAAATGAGTGATGTTCCCCAAGGAGCGCTGCTCGTAATAAAACGGAATGGCGATGACATTGACTGATGCTATTACATCACCAGCGTCCTCTGTTAGAGGAGAAACTGGTGAGACAACGCTCTGCTGGCGCACGCCGGTGTCGTTACGGTGATGTGACAGGGTGATCCGGACTATGTGAATCAAGGCTTAGAAGTCACAAACTTGCGATTCTTGGAGCTATAGGCATGTCTTGTTTAATCTTTGTTAACGACCTACTTTATCTACAAGTTTTGTAATTTGTGTGCGACATAACTTGTAGTCGGCGTTTTCGATTGATCCGATATATTTGATACTTCGTATGGTGTGTTACACTGCTTGTGTTCATGTACACACAGTGTATATTCTGCCGTCATGAAATAAGCATCCACACGATGCTTGTTTATGTACTACTTTACTATAGCGATGACATTTAGCTTATTCTGATATAGTTGCCCTTCTTATGCAGTTAACCCATATGATGTGCAATGCAATGAGCAGTAAATAAAGTTCATGCATTCAAGTAAACTTCGTTTTGTGTAGCACACGTTGGTAGGATGGCAGCGACATGAATTTTAGGCACTTGGACCAACCGCCTATTGCTAACTCACGTTCTAGAATTTTCAATTCTGGAGTCTTACGTGCCAAAAACACGATTTGGTTATGAGGCAAGCCGTTGTGGGGTAATCGGGACTAATTTTGACCACGAGGCGATCTTTAACGTGCCCCCTATGCACGAGACATGGGCGTTCTTGCATTTCGCCCCCATCGAAATGCGGCCGCCGTTGCCGGGATTCGATCCCGCGACCTCGTGCTTAGCAGCGCAACACCACAGCCGTTAAGCAACCGCGGCGGGTTCACATTTTAAAAGCACCTTCTGGAATGTTTCTACTATTTCTCTCATGTAACAATGCACTTATAGTTACAGTTGTGCCAGGTACCGCTTCTGGTGTAGTCGAGCTGGAGGAGGAGGAGGAGGAACAAACTTTTATTGAAACCAGCAGTTTAGCTGGCTGGGCCTAGGCCTCCCACGTACGGACAACGCAGAAAAGATTCGAAGGAAAAATAAGAAGGAAGGACAGATAACTTTAGTAATTGAGCCACATCGAAAGAAACCAATTCAAATTAAATTATGGGGTTTTACGTTTAATTTGAATTGGTTTCTTTCGATGTGGCTCAATTACTAAAGTTATCTGACTTTAGTAATTGAGCCACATCGAAAGAAACCAATTCATAAATGACAAAGTAAACGTCTCTAGGTCAGGGTACAAGGGCGGAGGCTCCGTGTAAAGAAAATATGAGGAATGAAAAAAAAAATTAAGGCTATGTCGGTGATACCACGCTTCGTTTTCTTAAGACTAGAAGCTGCGACAGTGTAACAAGATATTAGTTAATTAAAATTCGTCAGAAAATGGGAAAAGGCGGGAGGGGAGAGGGGGGAAGCGACAGTTCAATTTTACGAAGATAGAAGCGAACAGTCATGTCCTCATTTGCATATTCCGATTGGTCTCATTTGCGTGAAGTAAATAGCATCAAGTTAAAACAAAGTAATGTTTGAATAGAAATTATATTCTGCGTACTTCCATTACAGGATCGAACGGAACATTAACTCGTTCTGACAAATTCACATTTGCTACTATTTTGCGTATAGAGAAAGGCTATCCGAGTTGCACGGGAGATTGCAGCAGGTGCTGCTACGAACTAAAAAGCGTTCGTGCTGAGGGCTTGGAAGTCACATATACGGGCTACTACACAAAAAATATCACAGCACCATATAGTTGATGCATATGCTGCTACCTTCTGGGAACTTTAGCTTCGCATTTAGATTCCCCTCACTCGGAATGAACCAGAAGCATTGCGAAGACTCGTGTAAAGCTGTCGAATATCGCGTTGTTATACTTCAATATGTCAAAGAGAGGCTGGTAGCAGGAAGCGCCAACAAATAATCCAGGACAAAGGCCTCCTTTCAGTAAATCAAGCAAGACAGCACAACCAAAAGGACCAAAATAAGGATCGAGCCAAGCGCCGAGGAAAACGCCGGGACTTCCTGCCGATCCACTGACCTTCAGCAAGGCCACGATGGGAAGCCGAATGATGTGAATCAAAAGAAAGAAAACAAAAGAAAAAGAGGAAAAGATGAGCTCCACGCACCCCTTTTTCTATATAGAGAGACAACAGCCCGAATATAGCTATTCCCCTCTCCCTCGCCTCCTCTCCCTCTCTTTCTTTTTCTGGCACGTCGTCGAACCACCAGCCGTTCTCCGTTCACGCTGTTCCTGTACTCGGCGCGGCAGGAAAGGACGGGGAGAGACAAAATGCGCGCGGGGAGAGTTTGGGGAGAGTTCCTCCGCATCCTCTCTTTCGATTGGTTCTCCCGGGGGCGCGCGCTCGCGCCAGCCACGCAGCTCGCGAACGCGCAAACTCCCTCCCTTCGCGAACATCCTCTCCGGCAAGGGTCCCCCTTTCTTTCCCTTCGCTCGGCGCAGCGTCGGCCGCCCGGGTTTGAAATCGGGACCAAAACTCCTCCGTCAGTTTCCCGGACAGGACGCGTCTCTTCCCGCCGTTTTCGTTCCTCCCGGTCTGCGCGCGCTTCGTCCGTTATGAAGTGCTGACGGCAACCGTGTGAGAGAGGAGGAGCGTGAGAGAAAGAAAGGACGCAGTAGTGGCTTTCCCACATCACAGTGTCTCGTCCTCCGCTCGCCGCCACTCGGCTAGAAGACCATGGCCTACGACATGGACACCAGTTCCTCCTCGGAGTTGTCCGCCGACCAGTGGCCGTCGAGAAACTGGACCGGGGCCGCCGGCGGTGACAACAGCTCGCCGCTCTACCTCTCGGAAGGCGAGGAGGAGGAGGAGCCGCTGACCACAGTGGTCGCCATGACCGTCGTGTACGCCGTCATCCTCGTCACCGGCGTGACGGGCAACGTCTGCACGTGCATCGTGATCGCGCGACATCGGTACATGCACACGGCGACCAACTTCTACCTGTTCAGCCTGTCCGTGTCAGACCTGCTGCTCCTGCTGCTGGGCCTGCCGCAGGAAATGTACCAGCTGTGGCGAAAGTACCCGTACGCCTTCGGCGAGGCCTTCTGCGTGCTCCGGGGCCTGACCTCGGAGATGTCGACCAACGCCTCGATATTGACCATCACGGCGTTCACGGTGGAGCGCTACGTGGCCATCTGCCACCCGCTCAGGGCGCACACCATGTCTCAGCTGCCGCGGGCCATCCGCTCCATAGTGGGGATATGGATCGTCGCCGGAGCGTTCGCCGTGCCGCTGGCGCTACAATTCGGCATCGTGTACCAGCGCACCGCGGACGGGTCGGGCTTCTTGCCCGAGACGGCGGCGTGCATGCTCAAGCGGCCCGTGGAGCACGCGTTCACCGTGTCCACGGTGCTCTTCTTTGTTCTGCCCATCAGTGTGATATCGGTGCTGTACATCCTCATTGGGCTGCAGCTGCGCCGCTCCAACGCGGCCACGCGGCGCGACTGCTCGCCGGATATGAACGGCAAGAGCCACCACCCGAGGAGTAGCGCGATGGTCCCCATGCGCACCCCGCGACAGTCCGGTGGAGGCTCCAAGCGTGCCGTCGTCAAGATGCTAGGTAGGCGCTCGCATTTTCATTCTCTCGTTTCTTTTCTGACACCACTGTCGCTTCTATAGCTGCCCTGAAGTGTTCTTAGGTGTTACTTTAGGGCCGTCGGGAGTGCGTGGCGAATTCTGGATGGCGGCGGGTAGTTAGGGAGAAGGGGGAGAGGAGGTGTCGGGAAGCGGGTGTTTGCCTCAGTGGCTGCAACCTTGAAGTATTCGGGATGAATCTAGAAGCCTCCCTCCTGCTCTATGCTCCTTGAGCCGCCGCCTCACACCCATTCGCCTATGTTTCCCGTCAGTTTGCCTTTATTTAGTTAGTCGTCATGAGAGCGAAAGCACTTTCGACGCCCGCCTTGTACTGTTCCTTGTAGGAATGAATAATAGCCTCCTCCGACGGGCAGCTGCCTGGATTTTCTCCTGTGACCGTCGCGTTGTGCAGCAGGCACAGGACTAAACGGCATTTCGTATTCTTGGCAATTGATGATGCTATAGCTTTTTTCGCCTAAAATGTTTGGTGGAGTTAACACTCCTCGGTGCCTTTTCAGGGTGAGTTTTTCATTTTGTTCTTGTGTACAGCACTCACTGTGATACTTCTTTAAAATTTTTGTTTGAATTTCAGTGTCGAGAGTGAATGCTCAAAACTAGCTCAACAGCATTAGGCACTTACGAAGAACTCTGTGATATCTTCAGTCGATTGGTACTAGACTCAATATCACCCTTGGAGGTAGCAGACAAACCGATGAACTTTGAGTGAGAGTTTTTTATTGACTGACTTGGTGTTACTGACGGAATTTTTCATGAATTCGTCATTCTGAATGAACAATGTTTTCGAATGTATTTCTCGTGATTGTTCTTATATTTCTTTTGCGAGTGATTACACAACAACTCGTCTTATTTAGAGAAAGTTGTATGAATATTGTCGCATCGCTGTGATATCGCAGGCAATGTAGAGAGAAACCTGTGCAACCTCATCGACATTGCCCACGTTTATCGAATGGAATCTACTTTAGTTATCATAACGTTGCTGATGTTTAGTGTGGTGTTGTGTGGTGGTGTTTCTGTGTAGAGCGCTAATCACTCCTGTAAGACACCTTCGGACGCCCTCTAGACCAACCTCCTCATGGAACAACTGGAAGAGTTTTTCCTTCATCTGCATGCCGGTCTATGGCTGCCTACGCAAGGGAAATTTATAGCTTGACTTTGTGCGGCAAATGAAGTTAGAGCGGTAAGTACTTCGGCCTTTTGTTTGGAAGAGGTGGAATTGGTTTCTTTGCCTAATATATAATAATGCATTCCCCACATAATGTGCACAATGGTTAATCTCCCACAGGGAACAGATTGCACACCGGATTCCGTTCCAGTCGCAAATACTCATCAAGTTGCCCAACCTCTTGTGCGTTCGATATGGGCAAACAAAAACAAAAAAGATGAAACTAAACAAAGAAAAGATGAAAAGGATAGGGGCTACAAACAAACCAAGCGAACGTAAGACACCAAGAGAAAGCATGAACGATATTTACAAAACGTCATCGAGAACCGTTTCTTTAAGGTTTACCGGAGCAAGGCACGAAACCAATTTCCTGCGTTTCCGTGGCATTCTGCTTTGTCATGCGCCATCCTATCGCGTTGCAAGAGAATATCATAAAACTGAACTAAACTGAATGGTATAGCTGTGCTTTGTGTTTTGTGTCCCCTTTTCCTTTCCGCTGGCGAACCATGATAACATTTAGGTACTGTTTTTCTCCTCAGTGCTTTTCAAGAACAGGAATGGTCAGCAGGTGCAGTTGAATAAAGCCTGCAATCAATTTTTTTTCAGGAACATTGTCATGAGCTCGCCATATTCGTATGCGTAGCATGCTGCCTATAGGCAACGCTCCGGGATAAATTGAAAACTTTTGGAGATAATGCTGCTCTGAAAAGAACGCTTTTATAACCTGACTGTTTGGAGTTTTGCAGTTTATATTTTGAGTCCTGTTGACCTATACATTGCGTAGAGTTGTAGTTTGGAAGGCCGGAAAAAGCCTGACACGGATGTCCTAGATAACTAGTACAGCGTTGAACATCTGCGGATGGCATGCACTTTATATGTTATTCATTGAAGTATTGGATGCTTTAATAAATAAATAAATAAATAAATAAATAAATAAATAAATAAATAATAAATAAATAAATAAATAAATAAATAAATAAATAAATAAATAAATAAATGTTCAAGCAGGAGGCTCTTGTTCGCGAGATTTCAGCGAGATAACCCCGAGAAATTCTCCAAGCGTCCGCAAGGAAACATCTTCGTTCTGCTAAATGTGGTTAGGCTGATTGACAAAGCACCACATGGGCAAATACCAACGAATCGTCCAGTTCTTTAACATTTTTCGCCCCCACTATAAACACAGCCCTTGAACTTCATTTCGGTGTACTGACGCTTTACTGTTGGCGTGTACCCGAAATTCTCATGAAAATTTTTTTTGATCCTTCAATATAAATAGAAATTTAAATTTGTATTTCGATACAATCATTAGCGAAATGTTTGTTCTCGTACAATACAGTGTAACCACTGGAGACGCGAGCGCCCTTAATTACCCGAGCGCCCGCCGCTGCCGTCACGAAACGTGATAAGTTGCGCTAGCCGATTCACGCAGGTTTCGATATAGCACACACACCTTTCCCAATATCTCACCGTCTCGACCACACATTCGGAAGCACGCACCCCAGCCGCTATCGGCGCTGCGCTGTGGCCACCAATATAGAAATGGGGGCCACATTACGACACCGAAGAGACCCATACAAAAACGCAGCGACCAGACGTATACACATGAGCGATGCAATGATGTTCCACGCGTACTGACGTAACTTTCAGCGATTGGGTCGACAGAATGCGTTCGCGCCTCCCTGGGGCGTCTACGTGTGGTCGGCGCAAGGTCAACGACATTTCAGTATTTCTATGACGTTGACTGGCAATCCAATAAAACAAAAACAAAACGTAAACGCCACAGGGCAAACTTTTGAATTGAGAAAAAAAGAATGGCTAGTCATTGAAGAGACAAAAATACATAAACAAAACTCGGCTACGGAATTTTGGTCTAGACGTTTTTTTACCTTCCCTCTGCCTGGGCACAAATGTGCGGCTTACGCTCGGTCAGACGAGAGGCGTTTTGTGCGGGGACACCGCAGATTTACGATTCAATTACATAAATGACGTTATCTGCGGTCACTATTTATTTTTTTGTTATATGTGTGGCGGGCGCGGCCACCGTAGTAGTAGTAGTACGATGACCCATGTGACATTAAATAAGCCACCATAATTTTGGGTACACACACAAAAAGAATATATATCAGCAGCGTGTAATACTGCAGCATTCAACTGTGATCGGTTCAATGACATTTCTCTCAAAACACGCACAATTAAACTGTTAAGATGCCGTACGAATATAATCACCTCGTAAGGTATATGTCGATGGACAGTTTGTTCATGACCAACTGCTCTAGCAAGACGGTGTCAAAAAGCATGCACTTACGAGGCATTATAGCGCATACCTCAAACTTTATTATCAGGAATCAGCAAACTATATACGGACGAAATTAACACACGTTTTACCGTAGAAGTCAAACAACGAACTTTTTTTTCTTCACTTTTTTGTATTATTATTAATATTTCTTAAGTCAGTTTCTTTTTGTTCTGCTATGTATGCACGTCACAAAACATATTTGCCCGTATATTCGGCGGTACTTTATTTAGAGTCAAATATTTACGGCATGACCAAGCATTCATTGTGCATATTTGTCGTATTACACTTTTTTTTTCTCTCTTTGTTGCTCCTCATTTATGTATGTTCTAATTTCATGGGATTTTGGGCTGATCCAGTTGCTTGCACGCAACTCTTTACCCTGAACCCTACCATGTAATTCCTTTCATGGGAAAATAAATCATCATATGCTTGTGTATTAAATTATTATTGTTACAGTGAAGCATGAGTGGCTGCGCACCTAATTCACTATTGTGAAGCATTAGCCTATAGTGTACGGCAAAATCTGGTTGTCGGCTGTGTTTTTTTTTTTTACGACCATTTACTTATTGTCACGTTTGTGTGCCTACAATATAGTGTAATTAACTTTGTGAAATATTTGCTAGTCTCCTTCCCTGCATACTTTCTCGTGTTTTCGTTTGGTGTTTAATAGTACTTTATCGTAATTGCTGTTTTGACATGAGCTATTGCATCGTGCGAATAATAATTTGGCTAGGTTCAAAAATTTTTTCAGGTTTTCTTGCGGATAACGCTTGTTTTACGTCACCATACTTACCCCCCTACTCGATGCCTCCCTGGAGTCCTGTAAGAAATAAAATAAAATACAATAAAACAAATAAATAAAGACACCACGAATATTTTATAATACTCTGTTTAAATGTATATAAACGCCCACACACACACACACACACACACACACACACACACACACACACACACACACACACACACACACACACACGGGACGCTATACAGAGAATGCGGTAGAGAGCAACCTCGGCTACTTCATTTTTCTATGTTATGAAGGATCGAGACCAGTGCTCCCAGTCAATACGAATAAACACCTGAAGTGTATAGACAACTTAACTACCCCATACAGAGCTTTAAAAAGAAAATGCGTTAATGTTGAAGAGCAGAGGAACAAACCTCTGAAAATTCTTCTATATTGCCCTTCTATTTGGAACAACTGGTTGAGCTTCATTCAAAGCCTGACATGCTCTCCAGCGATCAATCAATAACTTCTATTTTAGTTGACATCCATGTTCGCAGAGGCGTATAAGCTACTCCTAGAAACATGCACCCGCTATTCGCGCAACTGCACAGCACTTAGCAAATTGCCCCTATAGCTGCTGTGTTGGGTCGGGAGCGACGCGCCAGCGCACGCACACTTAGTACGTTCCGTTCAAGCCTTGTATTTTAAGGCCGAGTCTCTTCTCCCTGCCATCGTTCGACCAGAACAGAAGACATGCATCTACCATTTTGAGCCCTTGCATAAGCGTACACACTTGAGCTTGTAAAGATGGGTCCGTTTTAAGGCTTACAAGCGGAAACTAGCATCTTGTTGGGAGTGTTTAAAGATGTTCTTATCGCGACAAGAAGAAGAAAAGATTTGTTCTAGCACGGTTCGAGTACGTTGAACCCCGAGACTTCCCTGCGCAACCGGTTTGTGAGAAAACACGACAACCTGCAATTCATGCTCAGTGATTTAGACGCGTTTCGTTGAACAGGGAGCTAACGATCGCCCAGATTTTGGTAACAGCAACGAGATATCAATAAAGAGCCCTAGTTGTTGTTTTTTTTTTGCGAAACTTGCGATATATTTCCCGAGCTTCGCTAGGTAGTGCGCGCAACCAGCGACCTCCCCCCCCCCCCCCCTCACACCCTACTCACACGCGCACACATTAGCCCACACAGGCATACTCTCCTAGCCCTCATAGTATCAAAGCATTCGCTGAGCAACCACCCTCATCTTAATGTCTTAATATTCGAGTACTTTGTTTTTATGTCGTGGTGGTTGTGAAATTTTGAACAGAAAGTTGGTACGCGGCCATTGTCTAGGCACCGTTCGCTTCACTTCCTGTATGACAATGACATGTGTAAGCTTGGTGCAACTTTCAAATCAAGCTTTCCAAAGAGACATGCACACATCAGATTTAATATACGCCTACTTTCCTCTGTAACGATACTGATGGCTAGCTTTCGTACATGCTTTTGTACATCTTTTTACGACACATTTTTGAACGCTTTCTTCATTTTTCTTTGCGTACAATGTATTCAATGAAAACGCATTCGTAATTTATATATTCCCGATAAAGTGGCTACCTAATGCTCTCTGGAGTGCACTAATGGGCTCCCCTAAACGCATCACTCCCTAATTTCTTTCTCGAATGCATTGCTACTACTTAGACATACATGTTTGCATGACGAAGAAACTACTTCCTTCAGGTTCGCTGCGTGCTCACGTTCGAGCACGTTATCGGAGTTTGTTTTTTAATATTCTCAAACCTTTTTGCGTAGCCCACGAAGACAATTTGGAGCGCGAAATAAGGAATTGCAATAAAGTTTCGATTTGTGTATGTTGATGTGCCATTGCCACAGATTATGTAGCGCGTCACGGACAAACGATACGCACACGGCGCTGTGTGTAGAGTTGTGTGTGCATTGTTTGTTCTGCGTGGTGCCCCTTCCGGTGCCAGTTGCCAGCCTGCTCTTCGCTTTCATGTCAAATGCATGTATGTTTTCAAATAATAATAATAATAATAATAATAATAATAATCAATCAATCAATCAATCAATCAATCATTTATTTATCGTGCCCAGGAACAACCGTGAGGTCTGGGTGCTGGCGCACGTATACATAGAAAAAGAAATACAGCAGGGGAGTATCAGTGAAAAAAAAAACAATGAATAATAATAATAATAATAATAATAATAATAATAATAATAATAATAATAATAATAATAATAATAATAATAATAATAATAATAATAATCACTATATTCATTGTCCACAACGAGCTGCGTAATCTGTACCGATAGCGATTTCCAAGCTGTCCTCACAATTTTTTTTTTATAAGTACAGACTCTAAACAAGGCAACACACAAACAGGTGACCACTGCAACCTTCTACAAGGCATCTGTCTACCTGCGAAGTCAAAAATATTTCGGTCATATCGCGACCTTATCCAATTCAATTTAATAGAACCTTTTGCTACTACTCGCCAAAGTCGATAGAAGCTTTTCAAGCTGGAAGATTAATATGAAATAACAGATATTGAACGGAAACGGAGGGACGTCATATGCCAGTACGTCAGCGGGCGGCAGAATATGCGGCATTTTAATAGTAAGTGAACTAGAACCCATGAGTGTCATTTCTTTCTGTTTGGTGTGGGCTGCTATTACAAGGCTCTCAAACATGCATGTTATTGTTATGACAGATTAAGTGTGCCGTGTCTTCCCGTGCGCTGCTTTTGCAGCTTATACGCGTATTCAGAAGAGAAAGAACAGCCCTAAAGTTCGCACTGACGATGCATCGAAGGCTGTCATGCTTTGAGCGACGAGGCGTACTTGGCCCATGGACTAACCTAACTTTGTCTCTTTGCCATGCGCAACGAAGGTGCGCTGAACCTCCCTGAGAGGCACTGGTCTCAATTAAAATACTTTATTAAGTTTGTATGTTAATGTTGGGATGGGATCTGTGTATATTGGATGTGTGGTACGTTCACAGTGCGTATCGCTTCGTTTGTAATCATTCCCATGTAGAGAATAGCACGCTATGCGTGGAAGCCTCTCCAGGATTCATTAAAGAGCTGCTCTCTCTCTCAATTGTGGCAGCGAGGTAAAATTTTCATACCTTCACAACGGCGTGAACGAGTGCTTGTAATAATAAAATAAGAAAACGTGGTGCTATGCTGCTATCTGGTATTTATTTATTTATTTATTTATTTATTTATTTATTTATTTATTTATTTATTTATTTATTTATTTATTTACTTAATTACTTATTTATTTACTTATTTATTTATATATTTCATACTGCGGACTCAAGGTCCAAGCAGGGTGGGCGATACAACGGGAAGAGAGCAATAAACAACAAAACGAACAACAGCAATGTAGGCACAATAATGTTATCTCGCAGTCTCATGATCTGCTTCAGTGAGACAATTTCATTCATGTATTCATGCATTTTAAACAATTTTCACTGCGTATAAACTATTCCCTGGTCCTAAACGTGTGCACTATACTAGCAGCATTAAAAATTCAAGAACAAATTGAATGCAGCGACCAGATGAAACACAGGATAACACACTTATTCGGAAACGGGCGAAGGAAGTCACTGCTTCCCTATTAAAAACCAGAGCAATGTTGACGCTATAGCAGAAAAAAAAGTAACGCCGAAGTACAGCGCTGAGCTTGGTTGAGAGAAACTCAATAAGTGGGTTAAGATTCCCGACTGTGTGCCCGAATCTCCCTCTTTTCACGTCAGGAACGGTAAACATTGCCACACGGGATGCCTAGAGGTGAAGGTGTGAAGGAATTTCTTGTCTTTCTCCGTGTATTGGGAAACACCTGCTCGAACCCTGCCAGAGAACAAAGTTAGCCACAGTTGTCTCACTTTTTTTCTGTGTTTGCAAATAAAAGAAAAGCCACTTGTGACGAGCAACCTTCCGTCGGCAGTCTTAATTGCATTTTGGACTGTTTTTATCACGAGGGTTTCTTTTTTTTTTGCGTTAGCGAGTTTTAGGGACAAACAAGAAATGAAAGTTTAGCTGACGGCTGGGGAAGGGAAGCATTATGCATGAAAACAGGAACATGAAAAAGAACCTCGAGAACGAGACCTCGTTACAAGCTTTAGCAGGATGCAGTATTGGATCACACGAGTACGGGATGCACAACCACCGTTCTTCGACGGCACCCATTCTCACGGTCATGACGACGCACTAAACAAGCCGCGCGGAAGAAGCCTGCATGTGGACACAGAATTAGAAACCAACAGAAACAGAAACGTAGGAATAGTCATGTTCGTGTGGCGCGCATCGAACGCTGACGTGAACCGAGGGTTCGAGTTACTACCAGAACCGATTTCATTACGCTTCCAGCTGCGCGGGGAAGCGATGGTTTGCGAATGCCCGTCGCCATTACTGTCAAGCACGTAGTCAAGTAAGCGGCTGTTCTAGTAATTGCATTGTGATGTAATCAATTGCAGAGCATTGTTTGCCACCGATATGGGAAGGGGAAGCAGGTCGCGCTTACGCAATCCGAACTTCGCACAGAGAAAGGCAAGAGTAAAGTAGGGTGTTAAGCCGGGAGTGACCCCGAATGGATGCACAAGAAAAATAGAAGAAGCGACAGCTTTTGAGAAAAGTAAGCATTCACGAAGGTTTGTAATAATGAAGTCTCCCCTTGAGGAAAGTTTATCCTGACAGGATAAGAAACAATGATGATCAGATAGCAGTATCGACGGCGAAAGCGAAGCTTTCGAAAACTAGCAGAAAGCGTCCTTGTTCCGCACTAGCTGGCAATGCAGCCTAATAGCATTTCTCTATTTTTGCATAACATCTCATTCCCTTTCTATTTTAACATCTCATTGCGTTTCACCAACAATCCCCCATAGCTACCCTTGTCTAATTTACACGTTTACTTTTTCTTTTTGTACTTTAGACTTGTACCCACTCCTACAATAGCCCTTCCTTGGCGGCTGTATGTTTAAATAAATGTATGTGTGTGTGTGTGTGGCGCATTTTGCCTTTCTTTTTGTAACTACTTCCCCTGGTATAGCATGGACCATAATACTATCTGGTGAGGCTGTCAATCCCTTACCCAGCAGGGGGCGCTCTTACACGCCGCTATTCACCAGCGACAGCCTGTCGCTAGGATATAACCTGTCCGTATACTACATTAAAGCTTCTCCCGCTCAAGCACGCACGCACGCACATACACTTGGTTGCTTTAAATAAAGGCAACCGTGAACGTACCCGTTACAATGCGCTTACAACAAACAGAAAAAAACTGCAGTCTAATAAATTGTCACGGCCTGCGAGCCTGCAGGTGCACCTGTTTTGCCAAAATGACAAAACCAAGTCATAGTTTTCAACGGCCTAGAGCAACAAAATCCGACGCAGTGTGTTAACAGCACGCACGCCAACTTCAGTTTCCGCAGGCTATCGCGATAGCCATAAACCGCATACAGCGCTCCCTCGCGTTACAGGCTGGCGTTAACACGAGCTTCGCTAACGCCACGACGCGCCCGGTCTTTGCAGTTTTTATACTTCTCTCTCGATCGAATGCCTGTTAACGCGCATCTATCCAGTGCCTCTCCGCTGTCGTTACAGTTTACGAGAACGCTTACCGCTTAAGAGTCTGCTCTTGTCTTTATTTTTCGCTTTGTTGTTCTTTCCGGACGGCTGCCAATCCATTACCCAGCAGGGGGCGCTCTTACACGCCGCTATTCACTCGCGTCAGTGAGGCTTGGTTTACCCGTCGAAAGAAGCCATGAGCAGATAGGACACGTTCACACGTCTTTCTACTTGAGAGGCACAGTATAAACATGCCACTCTAAACGCGGTTGCAGCAGGTAAATAAAAATATATATTTAGCTAAAGGAAGAGAAACATGAGCAAAGGAATGACTGAATTAGGACTAGCATGGATTGTATTTGGAATGGTTTGAAACAAGAAAAGAATGAATGAATGAATGTTTCTTTGAAGAGCAGTCCCTTTTGTAAATCTGTTTGGAGTCACTGCTTTCTTGATTGTGAGTCTGATCTATTGATTGATTCTAGAGCTGTGCACTCGTTTGATTCGATGGTTTACTCGTATGTAAGCTGTGTGCCTTTTCATTCATATTTTGGAACACCAAACCTGCTGTTTCTACATATTGTTCATTCCACTCCTGTCAGATCCTGAGAAAGGCTCACAGTATTACGAAATAAATAAATAAATAAATAAATAAATAAATAAATAAATAAATAAATAAATAAATAAATAAATAAATAAATAAATAAATAAATAAATAAATAAATAAAATGGATCGAGCAAACACAGAGAGTAATCACGTGCGGCTCCTTGTATACATCAAATGCACATTGTCTTCAATCGTTTTCGAAATGAATTCTGAAGCTGTTACGTAAAGCAATCATCCACGTATAAAATGATAAGGAGCAGTAGAACAACGAATGACGCTTAATGTCAGCGCTTCGAGAAGGGAACTTGTTTTCGTCAGAGTAGCAACATTCAATGTGAAATTATTTTGTTAAAATCAACAGAAAATGTTTTTCAGTGTAAACAGAAGGAATTATCCGTTTTTAAATCAAAGAATTTATGTACCTTTCGTTCAAACAAAATACATGCAGCAAAAATAGAAATGTTTTTTATTTGTTTTTTCATTCATTTCTTTTCCAGCGCATGGTATTTCAACAAAATGCGTTTTTCACGGTCTGAACACACGAGTCGGTAGTAAGAACTGTCTTGAAAAGTGGTGGTGTTCCCGTGCTTAGTTTTGGTCAGAGGCGGATAAGGGCGTGGCCTTCGGGATCGTGGGCACATCGTTCCGATCTCCGAGGCCATGACATGTTCGAGAGGACAAAGAAAAAAAGACAGGAGGAGAGTTACAAAAAGGCAATTGGGAAACAAATGAAGGTTCGAAGGGGAACGATAACGACAGGCAGACAAAGTAAAAGACACAAATACTATTATAGTCTTTTAGCGCGGAAACTTTTTCATACGCAGACAGGAATGGACACATACAAGCTCTATGTCTGGTTATTTCTTCTTTGTGCTTGCGCACAACGAAAAATTCTTGGAAAAATACTCCTTGTGTGGGTCCCTTCCTGTGTCCATGCGAAAAGGTTTCCGCGCTAAAACAATATATCAATGATGTCGCAACAACAAGGCCAGATGTGATTCCTTACAAAAACATTACAGCAGCGAAGCAAATGGAAACGCTTGGAAGCGGAAAAGACGAAGGACAGAGCCCACAAAGGAAAGAAGAAATGAACGAAGACGTGAGGAAATGGAAACAGGGACAATCAAAAAGAAAGAATGAAAGAAAGCGACCATGTATATGACTTAACAAAGGGAGAAAAAAGACGCGTCTTTGTCCAACTTGTCTCATAGCCTCTTAACGCCAAGGATTGTCCTTCGTCTAGTGATTTCGCATCGTTGAACGTTTAGCATTTTCGGTTCTTTCCGTTATCCTGCTGTCCGCGGAATATATGTGAAGTCTACGCCCGTAGAAAGGCAGGATAAAGACAAACAGGAGCTGTCCGTGTGCGAGAGGTTTACAAGGATTCCAGTCACCTGCGAATGGCTCGGAAGTCGAAAGCTGAACAGGGAACAAGGTCCGGAAACGATGCAAGCGTGTAGCAGATGAAACGCAAACAAACACTACATGTCCCGTCAAACAGGGCCGGCCAGAAAAATTGGCGTAAACAAGACTACTTCTTTCGCGCGGCATCTGTCGGGATAGACAAAGCATAAGGACGGATGAAAATCGCTCTTGCGCACACAAACTTTTGGAAGTGGGCTACTATGTTTGAAAAGTACTTTGTTCTGGGTGGAACTCTCTGAAGCGCTATCCTTGTTGCCTCGACTCGCACTTCCCGCCTACCGTAGAGCTTCCTACAAAAGTCACCAGAGCCAACTTTGGCGCTTGTGTCTACGGGAGATGCAATTCAGCCGGCATGAGAATGATGGCTAGCGCTCGGATTTGCCTAAGCTTCGTCCTTGTGGCTTTAAATGGCTTCGTGACCTCGCGAACGGATCGTTTTCGAGAATACATTGGGTTACAAATGCCGCAATTTTCAGCTCATACGCATGTGCGCAAAGCTTATTGTCTTCGAGTGTTTAGAAAAATAGGATTGCTTCAATGTTTAGGCCAACAAAGGCAGAGAAAGCTGTAGCAAACAGAGCCACAAGGACATCCGAAGACGCAAACACGAAGGTCAGGCAAATCCGTGTGCTAACCATCATCCTGACGGTAGCTGAAAGATAGCAGCGCCTCTAGTGATTTTTGTAGGAAACTATGCCACTTACCACCTAAATGATTGTGGCATATGAAAAGTGAAAGGTCTTCGCTTGCTGTGCTTGCTAATATTTTATAATATTAATCTTGCAGAGCAGTTTACAAAGACAACCACCTAGAAAAAAAAATGAAATACAGAGCACCATGTGTTCTTGATTGAAAACTGCAGTTGAAAGTGAACGTACGCATATACATATACAGGCGATCACCTAGGCATGTACGTATGGCGCTAAGCGCAAAATGTTGTATATATATATATATATATATATATATATATATATATATATATATATATATATATATATATATATTATAAAGACAACATGACCTGTGAAAGGCAGAAATCAGCCAGTCATATTGTGCCTTTCACCTTTAAAGAAAATGATTCACATTCATGGAAAACAAGTGACAGTAATAACGCAGACCATTTTCACTTCTTTACAATAAAGGCTTTATCGACCACCTTAATTTGTTAGTTAAGCGCTGTGCTTATGCATAACGTTGCTAAATTTTCGAAGGGTCTCCGCCACGAGTCATGCGTATTGTGTTCCTTCTTCATGGCAGCGGCAAAACTCAACAGGCCAACCGCGTCCATGGCCTGAGCTGAAATCCGGCATTGCCGCATTTCCCAATATTTTACCTATATTTCTCTCAAAACATCGCGCAAAAAAAAAAAAAAAAATCTGGCTAGACGTTGAGTTGTTCACTTCGTTACTTCGACGTTTTTAATGCAGTACGCTGAATTAATGTGTGTCTTGGAAACGAAACCACTTCGTTAAATAAGAAAAAGTTTCGTATAATCAGGCTTCGCTAAATGGAGGTTTTACGGTATTTAATGCAGTATATATGCGATTTGTTTTTTTACTCGCTGAACGTGTAAATGCGCATTTCCCTCTCGCACGCGAACACACACACGCAAACACCCACACAACACTCTCGTTTTCATGAATTGTCTACTACATGTCGGAGACAGTCTGTATTCAAAACACGCTGAAAGAACCGTGAGACTACATGTCGGAGACAGTCTATATTCAAAACACGCTGAAAGAACCGTGAGACTACATGTCGGAGATAGTCTATATTCAAAACACGCTGAAAGAACTCTGAAAGAAAAGGACGCGAAACAAACAACAAAGCAGCAGTACATATCGACCTTGGGAGTCTCGCGGATGAGCTCTTCCCGGAGAACAGGCGTAAACAAGGCTATATTTTTCTCATGCGACATCTTCCGGGCGAAATAAAACGCAGAACAGAACAAAGCCTCCCTATAGAGAGCTGCTGGTTTGATCTATGGGTGGAAAGCTGTTTGACTCGTCTAGTCGAATATGCAGGGAATATGGGGTTGTTTGGCCAAATGGGCGCTCGGTAAAAGCGCGAGCAATATCGCTGCCGTCCTTTTGTATAAGCCTTGCAGCATCGGTGTAATGCCAAAATTTTATTCCTGCCCGACTCAGAATCGATTCCTCAGTCCTTTTGTCACTAGCTTAGAAACAGCTCTCCATGAAGAATTTTCAATGTAAACACGCGAGTTCTGACTACAATGACAAAAGATCACTACAATAACAAAAAAGTATGTGTTAAGCGCCAAAGATCATAGCTGTTGTAACTTCATTTATGAACAAAACGTGGATAACTAAAAAAAAATTACGAACGTTTTTTTAACGTTCCCTCGGAAAAGGGTACCATTGCTATTGTTGCCTCGAACGTACACTTGTATATTCCGTATGATGTGCAGTGCGGTCGACTGATAAAAGGAACACTACATTGCGAATCTCAGCTTGCTGTCACCCTAGGTACAAGTGCCTGGTCAAGCTGTGTCAATGGACTGCACAGATATGTAGAGTGCCAGTGTCACCAAACAAAGACGTCAGCCTCAAAGCCGGGCGATTGTGCAGTTGCCAGAAGGGGAAAAAAAAAAACAGAACAACAACAATAAACACATGTACTCTGTGTACAACCCTGTACCTATGACGAATAGAAGTGGTAGCTAACGGGGGACACGTTCTAATCAGCAAGCTTGAGACTGAAATCATATGATCTGTTTTTGAAGGGACAAGTCATATATAATGAGATACGGCAATAGCTTGCTTCGCTTACAGGCATTGCTTATTAAGGAGGAGTTAATGTTTACTTTTCCAAGAGAGGGAAAGGGTTCCTAAAGTTCTTGAAGACAATGAAAAATAAGTGCGCATTAGGTAATTGTTTTCATAAAAAAAAAAAAAAAAAAAAAAAAAAAACTCTTGGAGCGCGCGCATTAGAACACAACACGCAATTATTATTCATGAGATGTGTAGGAACGAGTACACTTTTTTGTGTGTGTGGTGTGCGTGTGTGCGTGTGTGTGTGGTGTGCGTGCGTGTGTGTGTGTGTGTGGTGTGTGTGCGTGCGTGCGTGTGTGTGGTGTGTGTGTGTGTGTGTGTGTGCGTGTGCGTGTGCGTGCGTATGTTTGTGGTGTGCGTGCGTATGTGTGTGCGTGCGTGCCTGCGTGCGTGCGCGTGCGTGTGTCAAGAGATCCAAACGTACAAAGCGTCAGGGCCACAGTGAGTATTGCAGTAGATACAACTACTAAGAGCTGTCGTAAATACGATCTCAGAGCTTCCGTATACCAAGTTATGCGCTCCAAGTTACGACCCTGTGGGCTACATCTCCACGCCCTAGGTTAAAGTAACACGACTTTGCCAAAGTGTACCCGCGAGAGCTACATGCTAAAGTTTTCTTTTTTATTGCGATAGCAATTATATGGACACTCAAAAGCAGATTTCTGCCGTCGGCGTCACCGTCGCCGTAGCCGTCGCCGTCGCCGTCGCCGTCGCCGTGAGGTTCCGTATGACGTCATTTGGAGAAGAAATCGTCGCCGCGCGCCGAATGCTGTATGTGCGAGTGAAAGGGCGCGAGGGGCGCGTCTTTCACGGGGAGTGAACGCACGGCGGAGAACAAACGCGCGTTCTGCGCCGTGCTCGCTTAAGGGCTGCAGAAGTAGGCGTCTCTTTTCTCCTTTACAATCACCATATATGTAGAGCAAACGCACCGTCTTCCGACGCGCGAGAAGCCGTGGGGGAGGGGGAGGGAAGGGAGGCGACGTTTAGCTGCGGCACCAAGTGCCTATTTATATAACAGGCTCCGGCAACAGTCACCAACGCCGCAATAAAGTTATTATTGCGATAGCAATTATATGGACACTCAAAAGCAGATTTCTGCCGTCGGCGTCGCCGTCGCCGTCGCCGTGAGGTTCCGTATGACGTCATTTGGAGATGAAATCGTCGCCGCGCGCCGAACGCTGTATGTGCGAGTGAAAGGGCGCGAGGGGCGCGTCTTTCACGGGGAGTGAACGCACGGCGGAGAACAAACGCGCGTTCTGCGCCGTGCTCGCTTAAGGGCTGCAGAAGTAGGCGTCTCTTTTCTCCTTTACAATCACCATATATGTAGAGCAAACGCGCCTTCTTCGGACGCGCGAGAGGCCGTGGGGGAGGGGGAGGGAAGGGAGGCGACGTTTAGCTGCGGCACCAAGTGCCTATTTATATCAGAGGCTCCAGCAACAGTCACCAACGCCGCACGCATTTTGAGCTAACGCGCGCAAAACGCCGATGGCGTCGACAACAGTTCTGCGTGTTGTTGCTACCAAAGCCGCTCACCTTACTTCGTATGACATTGCTGTGTTGCTATCGCATTCATTGCTTCGCCCTTAGGGCGAAACTGTGACATTTTTTCACTCACTCACTCACCAACGCCGCACTCATTTTGAGCGAACGCGGGCAAAACGCCGATGGCGTCGACAACAGTTCTGCGTGTTGCCGATGCTGCTGCATGTCCAAGTTTATACAGCTGATAAAGCTAATATCATTACTCCGTATAGCTCTCTACAAGTTTGCTATCGCAATTGATGCTTCGCCTTTCAGGTGAAACTGCGACCACTTTTTTTTCTAGTTACCGCCACGTTAAGTCCACACCGCTGCGACAAACCCTTACCTGACAGCGTCGAATTACTCTTCGCTGAGTGCAATTTAGTTACACTATACGAAAGCACCCGGTGCCACCAAACAAGACCGGTTGAGCTCGTTACCGTTGAAAGCCAGCAGCGTTTAGCGACCAAAGAAGAGCGTAACGGTGTAACTATTACTTACAATGAAAAAAAAAAAACGATTATCTTGAATGGAATAACTGATTACCAACGAAAGTGACATATCTAAGCATGAATGAGAAATAAATATAAACGCGGGTCAAAGCAAATAGTATAGTGCTAAATCACGGTGCGAGGTAGCATGCGCTATCTGTTACGGCGCCCTAAAGAGCGAAGTAAATCATAAGAAAAGTGTACACCATGAAAGGGGACGAGGAAAACCTCTTTACGAGAAACCTTTATTCAGAGCGCGTAGAAGCTCAGCGTGACACAGCGCGTCACTCGCGCGTTCGACGTGCACGTGGCCTTCGCAATTAACAAACTGTGCCTCGTCTAATACCATGCAGTATAGCGGGAGCTGAGGTGCAAATCCCATCTGCTATTCCATTCACAGGGCTGTGTCATTATTTAAATGGGTCGATCAGAGCGTCCATGGAGTTCAAGTTGACTGCGTTGCTTCCTTATTAGTTTGGCGTCTCAGTTACATGAAGAATTCAAACTATGTCGTCCATAACAAGTTTTTTTTTTTTCTTACTTTAGTTTTTGTGGTTCACCAACATGCAAAGTGGCCGTTTTCATGAAGTCTGCGAGGAATGTTTGTGAAGTGCTAATACCAGAAGTCCAATTGCCACCTGTGAATATTCTGTAAGCTTTATTGTAAAACGTCTTTATTTCCTCCTTTTCAACTGCAGAATAGCCGGCTCTAAATTAGCTTAGATCGCCCTCTCTGCATTTCTTATAATTATCTCTCTATCTCTCTCTCTCTCAATACTAAGGCCATTCTATGGGCTACAGACTGCTCAACAAATTTTTTTTCTGAAGGTTAGCACGCACTTGAGTGATCGTGCCCGACTATCCTAAGTGCACCGGCCGCTGAAGAACTATTCTGAGGACAAGGATATGGGGCCCCATTCGACACCCCCCTGTTTGTGAGAAGTGCACGGACATACTTCATACTTTCATGGGTTTGCGCTGGATCAATTAGGTGGAGCAAAACCCGCCGTCTGTGCATAAGCTATATTTGTACTACGAGTCCAGATACGCCATGAATTCCACAGAGAAATTAACGTTCTCATGATATAATACGGCAAACAACAACAAAAAATAATAATTAATAAAAAAATGGATTGGGACAACGCGTTACGAGAACGAACGAAATGTGTTCTCAATATATATATATATTTTTCGTTTTTGAGCTGTTCGCCGTATTATGTCGTCATACCGACAAGCAACAAGCAACAATCATTTAGCATCCAGATGTTTGCCTGCCCAGACAGAGTGTATAGGCATACGTATGCAAACCTCATCCCTTATGTAACCCCCCTCCCCACCCCTGAGGCTAGTGTTAACAAGCACGCTGCACGGTTTTAAATGTTGAAAGGTCCAACCTCTACGCCTAGAGTGCAAAGCGCGTGAATGGGGAAAAATAATATGTGCAATAAAATTAAAAATAACCCCACCTACGCCAGTTGCCATCACTACACGCCTACGTGAGTCTATCAGCAAGCGTCGCTTCGTTCCTCTAATGACGTCGTTGCTTAGAGTGCATTCTCGGGAGAACGCCTGCGCGCGCGGGCGCGCATTAAGTGGATAACGGCGCACGCGAGCGAAGCGTCCCCTGGTGGAAAGATTAGGCGACCTTCGCTCAACGAACGACGACGCGCCACACTGAGCATTCGCGGTCACGTGCTTTTCTGAACGCCGGCGCTAGCGGTGGGTGGCTGTCGGCTGCGGGTACGTATATGGAGAAGGAAACGTCGTTCCCCTCGATGTGCATGCAGCGAAGGCTGCGACACGCATACGAGCTCGGCTGGCGTCAACGAGATGAGACGAGCTCGACGTATACAGATACGCCAACGCATACTCTCATTCAACCAACGAATCCGTGCATATGACGCATCTCGCGGTGTAGTGTGTTGTTTACGCGTTGCGACGTGCTTCTCCCGCGTGACATTTGTATACGAAAGGAGGCCGACCCCGTCAACACCAGCAAGATAGCGAGTACTTTCAACGAGTTATCAGTAAGTGCGTATAGCTCTGGATTACGTCGAGGAACCGCTGACATGACGCTGTGATAGCAAGGCGCTGCCAAATGGAGATAATATCACGATACTATGGCCTATCTAATGCACAGCGTGCGGAGGTTATGAAGGGGGGAAAATAGCGACAGGCAGTTAGTGAAACAGTGCTTTCTTTGTATTTTTAGACACTTAGCTAGCAAATGCTCGCGGATAACTTATTTCAATTCTGCGATTACAACATGCCCACAAAGCCATTAACTAAATAGTCAATTTACAGTAAGAAACACGTAATTACTTCTTTTCACTAGAAAGGTTAGTGATTCCAATACCTTAACAAACGAGCAAGTACTGCAACCTTTTTATTCATCAACGTCCTTATCAAGTTAGCTACTGTGACTGTTCTATGGGCATCCTCTTTTGTTTATTCGAAGGGCTCAATTTTTCTTGTTTCTTTATTGCGTGTTTCTTTCGCACACCACTCGTATGTGATGACTAGGCATGTTTCATTCGTTCCCACCCTATTAATATCCCGACCAGATATTGTAGTACTCATCAATTAAATACATGGTAGTCACGTAGGAAATTATCATGGGAAAGCTTGGTCAGCATAAGTTACAATTTTGCACGGAATTCCTTCGTTTTAATGATCATACCCAGCCAATATCGCTCATACACGCTGTATAATGAACCGACCGCCCGCTTCGTTCGAAAGGTCCAGGCTTCACTGTTGTCGCAAGTTCAAAGCAAACACTCAGCTTTCGTCTACACCATACCAAGAGGGCTTCGGCCATCGCGTTATAATTAGCGGCTCCGCTATGCCAACATCGCGTTGCGCTTCGATCCTGTTTCTTCATCTCGAGCTCACCGCAGCTCGCGGTAAGGGGATCGATAGAAGTATAGAAAAATAAATGAACAAATAAAATCTTTGTTTCTCTCCTTTTTTCCTAGGGTTTTACGTGCCAAAACCAGTTGAACATATCATCTAGCTACTGTCTTTTTGTTAAGTTTCGCAAACTTAAATTCGGATTTGGAGTTATCAAAATGAGCTCAGAAACCATTCGTTGGGTGCGGTGGTGTTAATCTTTTAGCGGGAGCTGCAGGGCCAAAGTATTTTTTGGTACATGTCGGTTACGTTCAGAACGTTATGTCTGCTTTCAAATCGTTAACATCTTGAACGATGATTTTTTTTTCTGCGTGTGTGTGTTTGGGAGAACTTGGTGTACCCAGTTAATGCATCAAGGCAAACAAGCTGGCCGAGCTTGTAGCTGCTCATTCAGCGATGATAAGATGGCAGAGTAGGCTACCTCAGTTTCTGAAATTTTCATGAAGGCTCAGTAATAAACCAACACGACGCATAAAACAAGCAATGAGTAAACAGCTAATGAACAAAGAGAGAGATTGAGGAAGAGATGTGAAAAATTTGGAGGGCCCTTAAAGTTCGCCTTTAGGAATTGGAACGCGATAGCATTCAAATATCTCTTAATGCTTGTCAGGCTTCCCGGAAACTGCAGCTTTCTTTTTCTCCACCTTCGCGTCTGCGCGCCGCTGCCGTTTTACGTTGCCGAGGAGGCGAGCGCCACCTGGACGGTGTTTCTGCAAGTAACCTAGCCGGGTGCTCCGCAGTATGAATGGTAGAAATGCTGGAAAAAGGGTTCGTGTTTTGAGTTTCCTTCACCCCCCAGGAACAGAATTACCTTTTCTCGTATACTCAAATTACAAACCGACGCTATTATGTCTGTAGGTTGTGGCTAAGTTGTATTTTACGATTTTTCTGACGGATTTTATTTTGAGAAATGCAATTTGTTCACTAAAGCTTCTGCGCCATGCCTGCGTGGTCGGGATGGTTCGGAATAATTTTCTCTGCTGCGGATGCCGGCGCCCACGCCTACCACAAGACCGGATTTCCTGCGACGTGGGGCCTTTAACGCTATCGCATTAATAAGGGAATAGCGAGGAGGTTAACCATGCTGATCCCCTTTCGCCTGCCCTGAACTCCGAACAGGGAAAAGGGACTGAATGGAAAGAAGTTCACAGTGCTCAGGAGGATTTGTTATTGGGCTAGCTGGTGTTTAATTAATGACACATTGTAACGCGAATTCACTATCACGAAAGAGACACGCTTGTGACGTGTGTCTTTGTGTCATTGTACTTGTGCCTTTGCGCTGCAATATGTCACCGAGTTCACAGTATGCACGTCCACACATGGACAACAGGTCATGTTGTCCATCGCGTCCATCGTTCAGTCAGTCACAGGTGGTCTTATAAGTCGGTGGACCTCAAGAAGCAGAGTATCGCATTGGTGGCTTTGCACATCGCATTCGCATGAGGCCACGGTCATAGTACCTTCTGTAAAGGCCTGTCGTCTAGTTCCACTAAAGCATATGAGTTATTGATAATCACTCCAATGATTAGGAGTGACACTCCTAGTGCTCACCAACTTATCTAAAACTTGAGTAAGTATATAAAATATGCAGAATGTCGCAAGATGAAGCGCAAGTTTCACGAGGAGAGAGGGAAGAAAGTCATCCATCCTACATACGTAATAAGAATCTGCATAGAAAGCCAATTTTCCTTTTCATAATTTAGCACTTACATAAACAAAGATGAAAAGGGTCACGGCTCATCCTCACATTTGAGAAATTGCTGATTAAAGAACATACACCTTGCGTGATCGTGCGTTCGTATATTTTAATGCAGCCAAGCGGGTTGGTCCAGCGCGCAATGAGCGCCGCTTTATAGAAAACCAACAGGGTAGACGTGATAAGTTCACCGAAAGACTGCACAGGCGAGGTCATTGAGCCCTAGCCTTATTAACTTGCGCCGAGAAAAGCGAAAGAAAGAAATAAAAAGAAAGAAAGAACGCAAAAAAAAAAGAAAGCAAGAAAGGTTCACGTGAATTAACTCCATCAGATCTTGCTCAAAAGGCTGCCTTGCTTACGCGGGAACTTGTAGAAAGGCACCGAGATGACGAAGTTACGCGCAACGACCGAAGTGAGAGAAACTCAAGTTTCCATTAACAAAAAAAAAAAAAAAAGTAACACAAGAAGCACGACAAAGAGGTACACAGGGCACAGCGAGCAGCTCCGGAATGAGCCGCGCCGACAGAATGCCGTGAGGAGAGGTGCCTGCATGGGAGACTGGTGGATGTGGTTAGGAAAGAATGCACGGTTGCGAGGGCTTATTTGAACAGCCAACGAAGCCGTCGTCGACTTTCATCGACTGCTGCGCACTCACAAAAAAAAAAGAAAGAAAGAAAGAAAGAAAGAAAGAAAGAAAGAAAGAAAGGGCAGGGGAGGGGAGCGCGTGCTCATGTAAGTTGTTCGTGCCGCCATTTACGGCGATGGCCGTCCATCTCAAGAGCGCAACTTTTTGAGTTACCGTTCCGTATCGCTCGAACTGGCTGTTCCTCTCTAGAACGACGGTATTTAGCTTTTCCCACGAAAGAGAGACTTAATTTAGTGCGACACGGTCGCCTCATTGCTTCCTCCTCGCCCTCTATTTAACCTGGGCTCGTGAGAGAGGGAAAGAACGTAAGAGGGTAAGGGAGAGCAGATGGGCGCCAGATGGCGCACTCAGCCGAGGGACTGGTACGAGCTTTTACGGGCGCGTGCCGAGCATTTTACGGTGCGAAAGAGGGTTTTGTGTACTTGATTTCGTAAGCGGTCGCAGGTCGCGCGCGCCATCTCTCTCGCGGCCTCGTTTGCATTCCGAGCGAGGCGGTGCGATTCGCGTTCGCATAGTTCTCCGTCGTGGTTTTTTGCGAACGCTCGTGGAAAGGGCGTTCGGAAAGGCGTGCCGCGCAGACGGCGTCGTGGCTTTAACTCGTCTATCGAAGCTTATTCGAAGGCGCGATTCGGCGCAAGCATTGCCAAAAGTCTTGCCCCACTAGATGCGTGCAGCATTGGGCAGCAAGCAAATTATAAAATAACGGAAAATTATACACCTCGAAGGGGCTATAGTCGGGGGTTGTTCATACTTTCTTCTTGCATTATGTGCGCTACGACGGGGGTAAGAAAATACAACGTACAAGCTGTGCGCGAACTTACAACTGGTTTATTAGTGCCAGATTACGCATATATAATGCGTAAGATTAAGATTGAAACAGAAGTGTAAAAAACAACTAAATACTAAACAAGAAGAAATAAATAAAAGGAGAACGTGAAGATCGCTTATGCTTTTAAAACCCCCGCTAGACAGATTACAGTTGTTCACGATGCATTATGCAAGAAATAAATTTCCGCTTCAGTTAGCTGTACGAATGACATGTCGCACTTTTATCTATCCGTAGTGGGGGACTCCGGATTAATTTTGAGCACCTGGGATTCTTCCACGTGCCCCGAAATCTAAACACACGGGAGTATATTTAATTTCGCCCCCTTCAAAATGCGACCATCAAAAGCTTAGTAGCGAAGCGCCATATTGCCACTAAGCTATCATGGAAGTATCTACGCTGATTTGGCCGGTATGGACAGTAAACCTCAAGCTAAATCTACCTACTCCCTGCCCTGGGCGCTGAGGAACACCGACGGTATTTCTTCGGTCTCATCTCCCGTGCAATCACGGTGCGATGCTTGCAACGCCGCTGGCGGAGGAGGAGGAGGTAGGAGGCGGAGGAGGAAAAGAAGGAAGGAAATGTAGGGAGGTCAACCAGACGAACGTCCGGTTTGCTACCCTACACGGGGTGAAGGGGTTTAAGAGATAATAAAAGAAAGGAAAGGGAGGGAAGAAGGTACTCTTAGTTGAACACGTGCGGTTATCGATCACTTCCCGTCTAATCCAGCGTAGGAAGCTGATATACACCATTTTACCGAAGCGTTTAGGTGCCACTATATTGGGCTGATAACTTTTCTGTTTTCTCTCTTTAACAACGACGTTTATGGCACTACAGTCGATTCGCAAGCATGAAAACAGTTGTATAAATGCGTTCAGCGTTTCATGACCATGTTACGTGACTTAACTTCGCATAGAACTAAGAAATTGTTTGTGTAACAGCTCAAGATGGCGGCGCCCATGAATCGAATATAAAATCAACTGTATATGCTGGCGGCTAGAACTCGCGCACGTAGATTATATATATATATATATATATATATATATATATAAGGCTTCCTATACGTCAAAGTTCTGAGACACCTTCCAGTGAAACACTATCGCTTTCAGTGCTTCATCTTCGCGAGATTTGTTAACGGCCGTCGGACAAGTTTCTGACTTACTATAGTTTCTTTCCAACTGTACACTGCGCGATCTTCTGAATTATTACATGAAGTTACGGCTTTCACAACGTTGGCGCGTTTTTCTGCGACAAAAGAGCACGACGTCGGTGTGGGTCGTGTTACTCGTAAAGAGGTTCTGCACTGTGACTTTTTCAAGTAATAGAAACTTTACTACACTGCGCTAACCCATCGCTCGGTGCTCTGAACGATTTGCTCCTTTTGCTGCGACGGATATCGGGCAAGAGCCGCACAGCCAAGCGGAAGCCAGAAACGGAAAGAAAGTGCTAGCTGAAGCACAGCGAAGTGCACTGCTGAACAGTCGGGCTATCTTGTGCCCCGTTCGGCTCGGCCTGTGCGCTCAAACCAGCGAAACTGGAGCTATCCGACTGGCTCGATATTGTGGGCCTTGTTCGAGCGTCGCGCCAGGAGCGACGAGTCTGTTAGCTCTAAGCGGAAACCCCTGTTCCGTTATGCGCTGGTAAATCAAATCGTTTCAGGTGGGAGGAGAAAGTGTACGCGGGAAATAAAAAGGGTGTATAAGCTTTACTTTTGTTGCTTGCCGCGGCATTTGCTTACATCCAGGGAAAAAATAAACGGACCAAAATGGCTAAAGAAATTGTCCCGTTTTTTTTATCCTTTGCTGAAGGTTACGTAGTTTTATATTTTCTCATGCCGCTATTCTAAAATATCTTATGATAAACACACCTAAAAATAGAAGAGGGAGGTGGATGGGAATGACAAATTAGAGACACGTGAACAAAAATTTGCATGTTATGTTAGAAGGGTGCATGTGACATATTAGCCACAATAAGATTAGCATACTGCAGGAACACTTGCACAACTTTCACAGAACAAAAGTTGCAACAATGACGACTGTTTTCCGCAGAGAGGAAACTGCCATTTGAAAGAACCGCATGTGCGTAAGACAGCATAATTTGAGTGTGTATTTCCCAGTATCTCCAGCAAACGGAAACAATTTTTGTTCACTACCAAATTGAGTTTTGTAATCACAGCTTGCCCTCTAACGTCGCTGAGGTAACTATTGAGTTACACTCGTTTAATTCATCTGTGAGTGATTACTGCAGGTTTCGAAACCTGCTGCCGCAAATTAGGTGTTGTCGAAAAAGGTTTCTCCGAATATCTGTTCTATGCTAAATGAAATAGTTAAACTTTTATCTAAAATACTAAATATAGTGCGGTAAGAGTTAGTACACATTAAAACACATGATAGAAAATGATAACGTCAGCTGGTGAATGAGCGTAGAGTTTCGAAGCAATTCCAATGCAACTGCCACACTTCATTTGCGTGCGATAAGAAACGACACACAGGCGCTACCAACACGCCCTTATAGAAACTTCGGTAAAGACTCAAACAAACCTTCATGATATTTACTATGTGAGCTACAACCTCTAGGCTACAATTTTCGCTATGCTCATGACTTCCTTTAGTTAAAACAAAAAAAGAAAGCAGCGACTGAAAGAACATTCGATCGCAAGATCAAGACTATTAAGCGAACGGCGATGCTGACGTACAGTCGCGCTCAATATGTGTTGCAACATGGTGCACCATGGCCCAACAGGCTCAGAGACTCCATGGAAGCACCAACATAAGAAAAATTGGTTAACTAAACGCTGTTGAAGTTCAACTGTTCAGTTTATAATAGTATAGCACACCTGTTTCCAAAAATAATGGCAGCTGTATGCAGAGTTCATTTGTCCTTGCGAAATACAAATGGCATCGGTATCCCCTCAATCACAATAACAGACTATCTGTAAATGTACCAAATATAACTTAATTCCAAGGCTCTGGAGACAGCATTAAGAGCAAGTTGAGGTCCTAGGATGATAAATTTTGCATTTTCTAGAGAGCCGTCAAGATTATGGCGAAAAGGCGATTATGCATTCGGTCATTCTGTGTTTATTCATGAAAATAGTTGTATCCATGGCTAAAAAGAAAAGCGCATGCACAAGTCAGTTAGTGACTGCCAAAGCTGCGAGAGAGGAAAGATTACTTTTTCGCCCAAGTGCTGAAGCAATATGGCAGGTAGAGCATGTCGATGGTTTCCGCACACTTTTTTTTACTTGCCAGTACTGGACAGAAGTGGCAGTCTGTACGCCGCCGGGACTGAATGGAGTATATACATATCATGACGCGACTTACACTAAGTGCGATATCACGTGTTCAGGCTCACCAATCGCGCCAATAAACGACCTTACGCTAGCCAAGCACGCGCGCGAATCCTCCGTGTTTCCTGCGGTCTGGTATCGCGGCGTGATCTGGCACGCAATAGTGAAATGATGGCTGTCACCTCCGAGATTTCGTTGCACAATTTAGCGTCTTCTTTTGAGCCTCTGTTTTCTTGCGTGAGTAGACCTATGGCGTATGAAAAGATTCACACAAAGCGTGCCAATTACGAATGCTAAATATAAACTGCTACCACGAGTAAAAAAAAAAATAAAATAAATAAAAGCAGCACATATAGCCTGCGCAGCAGCAGAAAATAAACGGAAGCTAAAAACAAACAGACCCGTTTTGAAAGCGCCCGCTACTGTCGCATACGTCTGTCCTATACAATGCTATTCTTGCGCTGTTTTAAATATGCATTACTTCAGTGTGGCGACCATTATCAGACAATAGAACCACCACTGCTTGCTGAAATCAACGATTCGGACGTATTAGTGACAACCTCGAAGGAAACAAGTCATTCGCAATGGCATCAATTTTTTTCTACTGATGCTACATCGAAATCATCTAATACGGGACAAAAGGAAGGAATAACGACTCAAAGTTTGTCTTTTTCTGCTTTATGTAAGGTTCACCAAGAAAGTGAAGCAACAAAGCAGGAAAGATCGTTTCGCGAAAGAATGCTATGAACGTCCGTAATTTATTTCCCAGATGTGTTCGAAGTAGCACGCAATTCTTTTAAGACAATAAAAAAGCAGCTACTAGAATGAAGGAGCGCAAAGAAAAAAAAAAACTTTCCGCAATAGCAGGGCAGGTACCACTGACCCGCCTACCCCCCTTTTCCGAACTCTGCATAATCAAGACCTTTTTAAGGAAGGAAATCAGAAGCCAAGGAAAGTGCGCTGTCAGTTATGATTAGGCATCGGTTTCTTAACTCGACTTTTCCACGCAAACAAGTAAAGAAGAAAGAAACCGCCGCAATAGAAAAAGATTATAAACATTAGCGCGCTATTCAAGCAAGGGAATTAAGCGGTCGCTGTCGTGTGGTCATATTCAGATTCTGATCGGCGGAGAATCGATTTCTTTTTGTCGTGCGCGCTTTCATATTAGCCGCTGAATCTTACATTTATTCTCTCGCACGCTTTGCTGTTTCTCTAATGTGCTTGCTTCATATTTCGGCTACAGCGGGACATGCGTTGCCGATTTAGTTTCGTGCAGTGTGCTGCCACTGACACGTTAACGTTCTCGTGACTTACGATCCCGCTGTGCAGGAAGATAGCGTCGATACCGGTTATATTGTTAGTCTTCCAACATTTATACACCATATACGTAGAAAAAGACACCTTAGAGCCGCCTTACCCCTCCCCCCCCCCCCCTTCAAAATTCAAAAAAAAAAGAAAAAAAGAAAGGAAATGAAAAAGTGCGACAACAAAAGGTAGACGTGGCTACATTACAACTGAGGAAGGAAGACAACGGGGACAAAAAAGCATCCAACAAAGTTCGACTAGTCGGCGATTGATTAAATTCGTGGGTACTTCTTGCCAAAACTACCATCTGCTTCTGAGGCACGCTCGTTGTTGGCGACTTCGGATTATTATTGAACACCTGTTTTTTTTTTTTCTTTTTTTTAACGAGCACCTAAGTCTAAGTAGCACCAGCATTGTCTCCATTTCGCTTCAATCAAAATACTGGCCGCCACGGCAGGGCAATAGATCAGGGCCTGAATTAGCTGCGCTCCGATATATTTATGACTGGATATTTTTCGAACGCCAAAAGCACTTGACCGCCACTGTCTGACCGCACCCGTATTCCCGGACAGCGTTTGTTAAAGTTTAATGGAATATTGCTATAGCACGCTGCATAACACTCTTTTGCGTCGGAAGCCACACACGTACATTGCAACGGTCATCCGCACCGCGCTAGCTGTGGTATTACTCCGCATCTTCATGCTTCTCTGGACAGCGCCTGACTAGAACGACCATCTGCTGCTACTGGTGTCTACTGCTGCGGCTGGAACGTCCATGATGTCGCACCCATGACCTTTCCGAACTACACAAGTGATAACGGAAGTTGCGCGAAAGTGCCTCGAGAGGCCAGTCGCGCGGCAATTTTGCGCGTATTCGCGCGCTCCTTTCACGCTCGCAAAAACACTTTTATGTAGCACGTACTGAGCAGCAGAAAGCTCTATCGGGAGTTTTAATGTTGCTCTACAATTTCCTCATGGGCACTTTTCATCTAACTATAATACTTGAGAAGTCGATTGATTAATTAACACTAATTATGTAATTAGGCGGAATGCAAAAGTAATCTGGGTATCTTCAAGCGACGGCAAATTACATTATCTTGGTTCTGTCCAGCTACGTGGCATTTTCATATTATTAAAACTTGGTGCATGATAGTTGGGACAACCTGTATATTGCATTGCAAACTGTTCTTCTTCGAAATACAAGTTAACTGCAAGGGATTGCTCTACCAAGTGTTCTTTACGAAGGCTTTAATTATTTTTTTAGAAAATCACGTATGGCAGATGGCACAATTATAATCTTTGAGATGTATTGCTCAAACATGCGGAACTTATTTTCAAGAGAAATTGAAATGCATCATCGACTAATTAAAAAAATTGTGTAATTATCATTCGCACTAATTACCTGACGGCACATTGTAATTTACAAAAAAATGCAGCCAGAGAGATCGCAAGGCCGATTCAAGTTGAATCAATTCTCAGGATGACACCAGTTTCGAGATAATTCCCAAACTTTGTGTAGAAATACTTTGGTCGTCCTGTTATTTTCGCCTTCAATGCATAAAACGGAGTTTCCTTAAAAAAGTAAGTAATCGACAGTGCTATTTCACTATAAGTTTGATGGCGCATATCTAGAAAATGATATCATCCACATAATTATTTTCAAGTGAATATTTCTTGCAGGTTCACCGGCTACAATTTGTAAATTACAATATGTGTCCTAAGGTAATCAGTTTAAAAGTTAGTTGGCGAATTTTTGTTAATAATTTATTAAGCATTTCGATTTCTCGTTCAAGTAATGCCCACCTCTTCGAGTAGACCAACTCAAGGACTAAAATTGTGCTATGTCACAAGGGAGATATTCTTAAGAATTACTTAATCTAATCGCAGAAGCATCTGGCATAGTTTTAATTGACAATATTTGCTGCACAATTTCCGTGTATAGTAACGTACAATGTGTTAATTTGAACTTTATGTTAAGTGCGCGTTATGGAGTTCAGACATTTGCAGTGTTGTCTTAAAAATAAATCTGTCTTAATATTTCAATTTGCTTTGTTTTAAAGTTTAGGTCTGTTTTGTTTGTTTATTTGTTTGTTCGAACCGGTCTATCTTTGCTAGGTATTATTTGCTTATGCGACAAAGGGTAGCGGGCACTGCCATGATGCCAACCTCTCCTACACACATTTATTTAAAAAAGAGACTAAAATTGAATTCGATGTGTAACTATAAACATCAATCGAATTTAAATTGAACTGAAAATTAAAATTTTTCTTCTCATCATCAGAAAGGTATTATAAATTATACTAAGAGCTGATGCGATGGCAGCTGTGAAGAGAGAAATAGAAAAAATGAAAGGCAGAGAGGTTAACCAGACGCACGTCCGGTTTGCTACCCTGCACTGGGGAAAGGGGGTATGGGGATGAAAACAGAATGGCAGCAGTGAACTTGTACAATGCGCCCTACCTTGTAGCTGTGCTCCATTTCGATCAAGAGTGACGCCGAGACGGAATGCGTTTCCCCCTTGTTTTGTTATTCGGAGAGGTCAGAGTTTGAGCCGCAGTACTGCATAGAATTAGCGTCGTCGTGGCGTAGTGACAATAGCTTGCCTCCGTGGTCGCGTAGCTTACTTCCGTCCTGCACCGAAGATTCTCTGATGAGACTTCTGCACCGACGAATCCGGAGCTAAGCCCCAAGCGATTTCGATGGGGTCGCCTCCGTACGCGCTTCGTCGAGCTCGGCGCACGGTACACAGCGTTGAGCTCTTTTTAATTAACGTTTTGACAGCCGAGCTGACGCCTCTGATTAGCGTGGGCGCCCTCTACTTATCTTGTCACGACGAATGCGCGGAGTAGGCATTGAGGGCTTTCCCCTATAGATTACGAAGTCGTCGTGCCCTGTCTGCCCTTCATATTGTAAAAAAAGTTTTTTTTTTGTTTTTGTCCACGGAATTTCACGCTTTTTTCTTCCGCACTGTTTCTGGAAGTCCAAGAACGAACAACAAGCCCAGAAGTAAACTGACGTCACACAAAGGTAGTTAGGAAACTTATCACACTTGGTACGCTTGCCGAATAACGGAAGCGAAGATTTGTAGTGATCTGATTTCCGGCATGTTGATTTATTGATTGGCTAATTGATCGGTTTGCAATTCATTGATTTGCTAATTGATTGATTGATTTTTTCTTCCAAAGCAACACGTTGGCTAAGAGAGATGCTACAGTGGAGGCCTCCGCAATAATTCTGGCAACCCGAGTTTTTTTTTTTTTTTTTTTTTTTACTTGCACTCAAAACAGACTACTCAAGCGCTTCTGTAGGCAGCGACCACCGAAATACGGGGACCGCGGGAGGAAGCATACCCCGTGGCCTCATCGTCAATAGCAGAATGCTATAGCCCCCAAGACAACCACGGCGAGTTTTTAGAGCCTGCGGATTCAGCAAAAAGGTTTTAGTGAATATGATAATAATATATCAGTATTCATTATTACTGACAACATGTGAACGTTATATATTCTCAGAATTATGTAGATATAGTATCTTACGTGTATTGACATGAGAGCGCGTTCATGCGCTCTGTGATAACACTGAAGGTTGCACAATTTACGGAGAAGGGGAGCCTTGAATGTGTTAACACAGAGCTTCGAAGTAGCTGTAACGCTGACTTTTGTACTACTAATAAAAAAAGAGCAATAATCGTTAGGGCACGCAGCCAAGGCCGGCAGTTGCTGCGGGCAATAAGCAAGCGGATGATTTCAGTTCTTTTATTCCTCGGTAAAATAGCTGGTGCACTTAGCACTTCCATTTCGATTCCGAAAGCAGAATAGGATTTTTTTTCCAGCAGCAGTCGAGGACAACGTGGTCCTTCAACAACAAAGCCGCGAAGAGCTTTCACCTTCAAAATTGCTCCTCGCCCACCCCACTCCGAAGCCCCCCTTTTCACAAAGCGCCATCATCCCGAAACGAGTTTGAGTGGGAAGCGAAGACCGCTTGCAAGATTTTTACTTCTCGACACCCGAATGCCCGAACCACTTGTAGTCAAAAAAACGTTCACTCCAGCGATATTTACGTACCCGCCTTGATAGAAAGGGCCCGCAGAAATCACACGGGAACGATTCGAGTCACGCAACAATGCGAACCACTCGGAAGCCGAAAAATAGAAAAATAAAATAGAATACAGGACCCTCTCTACTGTTCCCCTCTCCTCCTCCCTTCAGACATCCACATGAGAGCCCATCCTCATCCACGAGGAGGCCATCTTCGAGAACAAAAGGAGATAAGCAAATAGCGATCTGACAACCAAAGGTGCTAATCGAAAGCGGGCCCGCCCGAAAACGATTACCGAGGTTAGAGCCAACGCCGATAACGACCGTGGTCTGCGGTGAAGAGATGTAGACAAAAGGAAGCACTCAGAGGAAATTTTTTTTTTTTTTTTTTTTTTTTTGTGAGGTAGTCCTGGCCCTAAGGGGTAAAAAGCCCATTGTTTCTAACCAGCGCGGGGCGCCACGGGGCCTGGGGCGAATTACCGTTGCGTCTATGTTTGATGCTTGACCAGTTCCCCGGCGTTTGTTGACTGAAGCCTCCGACATGACTATGGCGCCTGGTTCGGCAGGAATGATACGTTCACGCTCGCATCGCGCCCAATGCGCATAATGTGCTCACGCACGCTTCGTTACGCACTGATGATGCGCTTGCTTACATTGCGCGCGTGTTATGTGGCACAGCACGTCAGTGGCCATGGGCGTGCAAGTGTCTCTTCATCTGCCCATCGTCACCGCTGTACGTTGGATGTTACGCCATGTGCTAACCCTGATTTGTTATAACATCACATCGGGAATGCAGTTCTGTGCATGGGGCATGCTTAGGAAATTAGATAGCAAAATGAAATGAACATTAAACAGAATAAGATATGCCTCGTTTATGACATGGCTTGCTACTTAAGAAGGGCATTCATAATGTATGTTAGAATACAATGTGGGGTCTTACGTGCCAAAACCACGATATGATTATGGACCATGCCATAGTGGGGGACTCCGGAAAAATTTTGAACACCAGGTGTTCTTTAAAGTGCACCCAATGCACGGAACACGAGCATTTCTTCCATTCCGCCTACGTCGGAATGCGGCGGCCGCGTTCTGCAATTGAACTCGAAAGCGTGGAGGTATGATGCACGCTACCAGCTCTACATTGGACGGCAAGCAAAGTGAAGATCAACGAAACACAGACGACGAATCCAGAGAAACCAATCTCTCTAACGCATTTACGATGGTGAATATTGAATAAATGTAAAGAAAGCATGAAAGAGTTACGAAAAGGTAAAATTTGCATCAAACTGAAGATATTCAAGATGTGTTCAAGAGCTCACACTGAACAAAACAAACAAGCACTGGAAGAAAGAAAAAAAGAAACAAAGCAAGAAAACATCTCCATGGCTTGTACTATATTGACCTACCTTGCATTTAATAGGAAGGAACACGGAGCTCCGTGGTCTCTGCCAACTTAACTCTGAAAATGAAAGCTAGAACGCAAGTGTATTCTTAGGTGCAAGTTGGTCATGGAATTCAAACGTCGTTCAGTAAGATTTCGATTGATTACATCGACGTCTTCATAAAACCACAGGATTGCAATTAGAATAAATGAGTTCATTTGTGTCCCTATTTAGGTAAACAACTAGCTTAGTCAATACCATTTCCATCAATTCCTTTCTTCTCGGTATATACTTGCAGCGACGTCTTTCACTTTTGTCCGGCCTTTCTGCATTCATCGTGCTGGTAAAATTTACTTTTGTTCGCAGAATTCGGTTATTGCTGCTCAACGAATTCCTAGAAAACTTACACAGATTGTGCGAAAAAAGCATTGAAAAAAGGTACGTCTGTATAAATTCTGAACAAAACTATAGGTTGCCGCAGAAGCAGTGGGCATTGAGTGCCATATTAAGATTAAATGTATAGTCACAAATAGGTCTGCAAGTATATGGCTTTGGAATGTGTGTTACCCGTGGAAGAAGATTAAATTTCAAGAGCGAACTAAATAAACCACAAGCTGGCACGATCCGAACGTTACAAACCCGCACGTATCCCACTCCGCGGTCCCTTAGCAGGACGGACCCACACTTCCCGCAGTCGTGCCCCAAATGCGGAGCCGACTCATGCTCTTTCGATCACATGCTCTGGCTGTGCCCAGCCATAGAAAACGCTATACTTTCCACAAAGGAACAGTGGGAGGAGTTCCTAAGAAGCGACCACCACCACATCCAACTCCAGGCAGCCCAGAGGGCCCACGACATCGCAACAGGATTTCGCCTCCCGGTGCCATCGTGGGCGGAGCCACCGACTTGACCGGAGGGAGCCTTCGGCTCCCCCTGGCCAGTTTCTCAGGACCAATAAAAGTTCTTGTCACCGTCACACACCATAAGGCACGAAAATATTTAGTGACAGATGATGACGATGATGATTATGATTTATTGGCATCCCCTTTGAAACGGCGCAGGTGAAAAATAGTTATTTAGCCTGATTGAGTTAATCAGGTATGCTGTGCATGCTTTTAATGGTAGCAGAGAAACGGGACACAGCGCCACCTCCCGACCCCAACCATCTAAACCTTAGATGCCACAAAATTCCCGCGCGACATAACGTGCGTCTTGCAGTTGGCGGTCGGTGACGCATGCGCCTGTTTGCGTACGAAAGCGGGCTAAATAAAAAAAAGAAAGAAAATAAAAAAGAAGCTGTTATAGTTATAACTGCAGAAAGATTCAAAGAAATGAATTTGGTGCGTTAGAGGAATGATGCCCTTGAAGGCGTATATTTGTTGCAGTGAGGATATTCAGGACGCGTTATTTTGTTGCGCAATTCCAAAGAGAAGAGAGCCGGAAATTATACGCCAGCTCGTTATATCTGTGATGCCCTGTGTTCAGGCATATGTCGGGCGATGACGTAGAAGGTGGTAATAAATTAGGAGTTTTATAATGCCAAAACCACGATCTGATTACGAGGCACGCCGTGGTGGGGGACTCCGGAACAATTTGGACCGCCTGGGGTTCTTTGACGGGCACCTAATCTCTGAGTACACGGTTGTTTCCGCATTTCGCCCGGATCGAAATGCGGTCGCCGTGACCGGGATTTGATCCCGCGACCTCGTGCTTAGCAGGTGCCTCACAAAGTTCATATCGTTATTTGGTGGCATAAGCTGCTTCTGAAGACACGGAAGCCTGCGGGGGACCTCGGAGAAAACCACTTCTGTGGTAAAAACACGCATCACTTGAACAGTGCCTCTCATCAATTTAAAAAAAAAAACTAAATTAAATTGTGGGGCTGTTTGAGCGAAAAACACGACCTTATTACGAGACACGCTGTAGTGGGTGACTCCAGACTAATTTTGACCACCTGAGGTTCATTAGCGGGCACCTAAATCCCAAGTTTACGAGCGTTTTTGCATTTGCCCCGCATCAAAATACAGCCCCCGTTGCCGGTATCTAACCCGGGACCACGAGCCTAGCAGCACAACGTCATAGCCCACTTGGTTACCGCGGCCAGTAACAAGAGCGCTAATACTTGTTGAGCAGGCACGCGCCGAAGCATGCCCTCCGAAAGACACAATAAATACATGGAAACTTTCTGCCTGGAACTTTTGTGGGAAGCTGTATAGGAAGTGCACACCATCCTGTTGTCATGCTAGCGCTATCAGTTTATTCATGAACTTGCACTGAAAGACCCTTTGTGAAGAACCTCCGAGCGAGAGTTACAGATAAGCAGAACTTTTTTTCCCCGATGCTGAGCACGTTCGCAGCGACCCCGCTGCCTCATGCAAATTCAGTCAGCTGTCTGAGCTTATCGGCAGAGCTTACAGGCTAGGCTGCAAAGCTGAGCGTGTTGCTGTCTTCGCGATATTTTGTGAGTTTCGTAATCCCCAAGGATGGCTACCGAAACCTGAACAGCAAGTCCCGAACAGGCAGCTATGTCAGCTCTTCCGGACTTATCACGATTTATTACAAATCATAATATCAGGAATATTTTATTGAGAGAAGCACAGCATAGATACAAAGAACACTGTTCTTGAACGCTGATTGAAAAAGAGCACGAAGAACAGTTATCAGCGTATTTGGGGATTATACTGATTATGTTTCCAGTGGTGCTCTCGTATTTCTCGTCCTCCTGCTTCAGCACACCACTTCGGCGCTACGCGGATTCCTTCAGCTCTTGCAGTCGAGAATACAGACTATTCGATCCTTGTTGGTCGCCCTTGGTCGCCTATAGGCGTCAGCTTAGACTACGACACAGACTGTAACTATAGGAATGGGCCTCGGTCCCAATTGATTGGTTAGTTGAATGGATGAATGAATCAATTATTGAATGTTGGACTGAATGAATTGTTCACTGATTGATTGATTGAATGAATGAACTACCCTAAGCAACACATGAGCTATGAGAGACGCCACAGTGGTGGGCTCCGGATTAACGTAAACTACGAAGAAGTTCACCAAATGTGCGCAATACTTGCGCTTTTGCATAACTTTTTAGTGAAAAGAAAAATCACCAGCATTGTCTATTTGAATCTTTGAGAGGTAGTGCCATCGCAATCGACACCGGCAACTCTTTTGTTCTTTCTGCACTGAAAATATCCAAGTATTAGCAAAGAGAACGCTGACAAGAATGTGTGAAGAAAAGAAGATCGAGTTCGAAACGATCGCAGCCGAGGTGGAAGGTCAAGGTCTCAGACACCGGGGCCAAGAAAAGATTGAGGGTTTTCGGTGGCACGAATAGCAGGGTTGCGAATACCATCGACAATGAGCACGAAGATTAAACTTCGGGGTAAGAGAAACGCGGTATGTCGAAGCTGTGACCTCACCGTGGACGATGTGAAATTGATGAACTTGAGCAACAACAGGGTAAACTATGGTGCAATTCAGAACTTGCTTCGGTGCATTAGATTTTGCGTCGCTCAAGAACTTAAAACACCAGGGCTGCGGGAAAAAGTAAAAGGAAAGAGATACCAACACAATGAAAAATTGTGTTATGTGGTGGGCGCACTAGATGGATTTGTTTTTGTCCCTCCATGTCACCACTATAACATTTTTGTTGTTGTCCTACAACTAAAAGTAAAATGCAGCAACAGAGCTTTTCTTTATCCGAGCGTCCTTAGAAGATTCTTTGTAGAGAGAATACACAGAGCAGAAGAAGATATTTGGCACTATACGTTTAAGAACCACGGCAAGTTGAATGCAGAAGTATTACGGATGTGACTGACATTCTCAAGGCCATCTGTACCCGCGGTCTTTGTGGGTGCGGATGTCTTACAAAGATTAAAGTGTACAACAATTTCAATGGGATAGGTAACAGTAAAAAGTTTCTAGGTAAAATGGACTACAGAAACGCTGAATATATGAAATCCAACGACTACACAAAACCATCAAGTGTAGGATGGAAAAGGGAGCAGTGGGAAGGAACAGCGGCTAGAATACTTTGGCCCAGTTAGACACCACACCTCAAGAACAAATCCGCCTTTTTGCTGAGTTCACCCAGCTTATGCGGGAAGCCTCTCGCTCGAACCATGGGCTGGCCTCACTTGGAGTAAGAACCGGGAAAAAAAGCGGTCCGTGTTCTCGAAGGAGTGGATAACAAAACACATGACTGAATGAGCGTGGCAAGAAGTTCCTTTATTTTCTGGCATTCACTGCACCAACTCTTACTATCCAGCTTGGAAAAAGGTGTCCGCAGCTCAGTGGATGCTGTAAGAGCAAACGAAAAAAAGAGAACCTATTCTAGGATAGTATCGTACTGATGAATTCGCGCAGCCTATTTTGCGTAGCAGAAGACCCAGCTCCACACACTAAAAAGGAATTGGCATGTGGCTGAGAAATACTTTTGTGCACAGTATCATTTAATATCACTTGATTAACCAATATCTTCTAACGCAGACGCATTTTCAGCGTTGGTGTCGCCTCCCGTTTCTGTCAAAATCGGAAACTGAACTTAGGACACCGATCACTAAGGGATCGGTGTCGGGTATTGGGTCAATGGAACACAGGTGGCAGTGAAAGTATCAGCAGCTGCCAAAAGAATACACAAAAAAACTTCAGTGGGATCCACTAACCAAATAACCGGAAATCATGGATATAACGACATATCGGTTATTTACCGATGTAACCTTCTGCATTGACCCCATGAAAACAGAAGGCATGCCCGCGTGAAACAATTAGATTGACGTTCAGCTAAGAAAGGCTGTTTTACGAGAAAGGGTAATCCAGCGAAATGATAGTCACGTGCTATCACGTTGCGGGCACGGTCCTAGAGGGCTTCACGTTCAGCGAACCGTTTACTGATGTTCCAATGACGTCACTGTTTTACGACCTTACGAATAACTTTTCAACCGCAGGCGTCACGTAACACGTGAACTTATGAGCAGGAAACTGGCAAATCAGAGTGATTCTTACTATATAAATATCATTACAGTCAATTTAAATGTAACTACAATAGGTCATAACCATGGTTTTTCTCGTTTCGTGAATCTAGTTATAAATCGATCGCTCCGTAGGTGCACGCACCGAGCAGGAATGGACCAACGAGGTTTCTGCCAGGAAATTTATGGAACGACTGTATGTCGAAGTTCCTTCCTACCCACTCAATCACTTTTCCCATTTCTGCGCTAGACAGTACAAACCACTTTGAGTATCTGGATTTAATTTTGCTCTAACCGACATATTACGCCGATTGCAGTCAGGGCTGCAATAAGGCAGTCGATATGCAATGCGGGCCAACGAAGAAAAGAAAAAAGAAAAAAATAGAATTATGCACTTGGCTCTCTATGATTTTGCATGCGCATAATAATTGGACCTGGGTTCGAATAAAAGCAACTAAAATAAAAAGAAAGTATAAAAACTGCCGTGGAACGATTCCGGGAAGAAGAAACAGAGCGATTAGGTCATTTGCTGTATTCCTTTTCGCCAAAAGCTTTTCTTTTTTCTATTTAAGCTGACGACATCCTCTACTGAAAGGAAGCGAACGAACATCGAAATAAATTGGAAATGATTAGTCAAATTTTCTAACGATGCTTACACGGCGAAAACCAATTGATTTGCAGCCTACGAAATCCTAAACACTGAAGCCTGCTTACGTAACGTCATGATCCTGCCTTAATGAACTATCATACTGTGTTAGCACAATCGTTTAAGAACAGGGAATGCGTGGCAGGAGTTACTGTTTGCCTCTGTTTGTGTCTACATGTAGGGTATTGATTTATTCGATCTGTCACTCACCCTCATTCATTGCCTATCGCTGTCACTTGCATATCCGAATTTTGCCGGTCATCGTCAATTTGATGCAGAATGCATTGGTTCGTTTACATCATTCAAGCAATGTTTCCTTTTTTTAATTGCGATGAAGACGCGTAAAAGTTAATTATTGGTGGGCATTATTTGTGTGCTGTAATACCAGTGTTATGTATGGATTCAAGCAGCCTTTTGCGGTGCCCGTTATGCACTACATACCCAGCGATCACAGCTTGTCTTGCACAATAGCGGAGGCCAGATCGCAGTGTGAGACAGACGAGTTCAGCCTGCAAGTCCGAATAGATGTTGCTTTATACTTTGTCAGTCCTTGAAAGAGACTCCACGGACTATCTACATTCAAGTTTGTGCTCGAAAGATGGGATGTACTTGTAGGGATGTACGTGCTTGAATAAAAGTTCCCGCTTGAATGAATGAAAACGAAAGTACAATTGACAAAGAAAAACAAATGGTCCTTTCGCTCGATGGGCGAAGCATTGAAAGCGGAAGCAATGTTTAGCATTGTGAAAAGGAAACTTGTCGTCCACCCGAGTGTAACACGAAGCTGCAAAAGTAATCCATACGAGTTTCTCAGAAAGAATGTTTTACAGTTGAGAAAACAATTTGTCCTGGTCCGGATTCTACGACCTTGATAATCGAATGTTTAGCGCTGTACTGAAGCTCTTGGTCAGTGCTCTAACAATACGCGCAGGCGACATGTAGGCGCGGCGCAGGATGCGAGGCAAGTGCTCCGGAGCAGCAGAAACATCATCTTGGCCGCTACCAGGCGTCTTAGAACGCCGGCGTGATGAGAGGCAGCGCCGACGGCGTTGCAGGCGTCGTACCATCAATTGTTCACGATATGGCACCGAAGGAAACCAATCGGCGTTCACAGCTTCAAGTTTACTTTCCGTTACATCTTGGCTGCACTATGCACCAGGGTGCACACGGCAGGCATCGCCAAATCCTGACTGGGAGCTTACTAGTGTAGGTGAAAAGAAAAGGGTACAATCACTGCATTCTACCGGTGCTGACATATAGGGCAGAAACTTGGAGGTTAACGAAGCAGCTCGAGAACAAGTTAAGGACCGAGGGACGGAACGAAACATGTTAGGTCTAACTTTAAGAGAGCGATGTGGATCAGAGAGCAAACGATGATAGCCGATATTAACAGCGGAGCTGTTTAAGCATGCCGTAAGTCCATAACGCGTCGAAAAAAAACCCCCCTCAATATAGGCTGATGATGATGATGATTATGATGATGCACCAGGGAATGACATGCACACAGCACAGCAAGGACGCTAGTGTTTGAGCGCACTGTTCATGCCAGCAGCGGCAGCCAGAACGCTGTCCTGGAACCATTGCAGAGCTTGAGGGGAGTGTGACGGTGCTTGAACTTGACTTTACCGTTTTTATTGTGCGTCCCCTCGTGTCTGGAAGCCTTCTAACCCTCCTCTCTGCACAGGCTGCGCATGCGCCACCGTGACAGCACGGCTGCGTCAACGGCGACAGCGGAAACGCGTCTCGAGTGCCCATATAATTGCTATCACAATGAAAAAAAAAAGGGAACAGTGAGGCTGACAACTGCCACTGGAAGGGGCACAAAGACTGCCTGCTCTTCATTAAGGAAAGCAAACAGAAGATAGCAAGAAGCAATAATAAGATGACAATATATTACGAACGCTATTGTCAAACAACTTCATGAAGTACGGCAGTTAAAAAAAAAATCACCGCAGGTCGCACTATGTGCAAAAGTCTAGTTTTCAAGATCCATGATTTTCTTGCATAACTTGGGAAAATGTTTTAAACGTAAGCCTTACATCTCACAAACAACTCCCCGCTTCTGGCTATGCCATCGCATTGGGCTTCGCCTCTTCAAACAATTTTCTTATAAAACAAACTAAATGTGATCTGCCGAGGCTTTTTTTTTTCTGTGCACACTCAAGGACGGAGCGCAGCGTTAAGACCACTAAGCTGTCTTGGGGTTTGTGCTCAAACCCGCTTTTACTCTCCGCCCAAGCGGATTCCCGAGAGGGCGGAGAGAGGAAAGTGAGAGACACTCGTAGATCTACAGGATTACTATCCGGCCTTGCTTTTTCTTGCATCCTCTTGCGCACGGGATGCCGGCAGCGAACGAATGCAGACTGAGCTTCTCTTCCACTAAGCGAAACTTCACGCTTGCTGGAAGAAAGACTCGGGAATTACGATCCGCACCATTTTAGCCAAAGAAAAACAAGCAGAGTTAAAAGAAGCAAAGAGGCACAGGTTCAAGTGACTCCTGTATTCGGAGCTGGGAAAGAAACGACGACAAAAAAGATTAGATAGAATGAGGAAAGTATGCAGCAAGTTTGAATGAACGGACGCCGAGTACATAAGAAAATGCGTGCTCCCTAAAATTGGACCCAGGAAGCGTGAAGAGAATGCGCTGGGCGAAGGGGGAGGGTGCGGCGTGGTAGAATGCTAAAGGGTGCTCCTGAGGGCTGTTATAAACAGCGCGCAGGGACGGATTGGTAGGAGAAGTTGCAGTGTGCCACGAGGTTGAGAGTGGTCTCTAGAGTGTAGGATTTCGTTTACATGCATTGCCGCGCGCTCAAAATAGGACAAGAGCTTTCAAAAAACAAACGCTTCTCAGGTCTGTGTTTGACAATACATTAAATCCGATCACAGTACTTCGCTGGCCCATCCCCGATATCCTTGTATAAAATCATGGTTATTTGCTGTCTTGTTCAGAACAATTTGTAGTAAACTTTTGCTGAGAAACATTTTCTTGGCACGTCACCTGCTTCCAAAGATTGCCAAAAGTTTAATTAATAAATAATTATGGGGTTTTACGTGCCAAAACCACGATCTGATTATCAGGCACGCTGTCGTGGGGGACTCCGGAAATTTGGACCACCTGGGGTTCTTCAACGTGCACTTATATCTAAGTACAAGGGTGTTTTCGCATTTCGCCAGGCGACGTGCATATAATAATAGGCTGTATACTATCGCGTTCAGTTTGAGCTACAACACGAAGGCATGTGGCAAAGCGGTTGCGCCTGGTATAGCTCTTACTAAGCGCGATATATATATATATAGTACTAATGATGAACCTTATCATAAGTGCTAAGACAATGACCGTAGATAATGTTCACACATAACCGTTGCTCTATTAGTAAGGCCGTGGAAACACAGTCGAGGGCAGCAAAGCATAAGGTCGTGTGATGAGATTTTGATATGTGCCGGTATGGGATACAATAGCAGATAGTCGTGTTCGTAAACCACTGGAACGATCTTTATCGTCCTGCAGTGAACAATGAGGATGTGCTTGCTAAATTTTCCACACGAAGGCCGCACGAGATGAATCGGTACTTGGAAAATGGGAACTCGAAATAATAAGAGCAAACGACGACTGTATTCGGCTGCCAATAGGGCCTATATAGCGATCAGTTCGGGAATGGAATGCTCTTGACAGCTTCGTGAAGCAGCGTACAATCGAAAAATTCCTTGAGCTTGTGGAAAAGGCAGTAGGAGGCACGGATTAGATTCGGCGTTCTAACGAGCGCAAGCACCTTACTTGACATGTTCGTTATTTTCTCTTTGCAAATGTGTCATCTTTATCATCTTCTACGGCTTTGTACGAAATCGGATTTGATTTGAACTGCATTTCGATAGACAGCTGAGTACGTCTTTTAGGTGATCTTTACGCTTGGATTGACATCGAGCATACCTGCTTTTCTATTGCTGTTGTTTCCGCCAAAGTTGTCTTTGTTTGTGCCAATTGCTATTCTTTTTTGTGTATTTCTTAATTACTCAATCCACTCCCGTAATAGCCTCTCAGTGGGCTGACAGTACCAATAAATGTAAAGAAATATATGCGGTGTTTTCCCTAGCTGCGCCATATTTTTAAATATTGCCTGTGGCAGATAGCTCGATTCTACCCTATAAAAGTTACTCAATTAAAAGTTACTCAAAGTTACTCAAAAAAGTTACTCAATGAGGTGGCCATTACTTCTACGACAAATCAAAATGCCTAACCGAATGGTTAACATTATTACACTAATTATCTTTTTCATTGATTACTGCGCGACACATTTCTATCTACGAAGTGTAGCTAGTGAGTTCGCAAGGCACATTCACTTAGAACAAATTGTGAACAAATGTGGAACAAATTGTGATTAAAGCAGAAAAGTACATCGAACGCCATTGCATTTTGTCGGACACTTTGAAAATTATTATTTTCAAACTGGCGTTGTCCTTAGAATTCCTTCCAAGTGGATACGCCTTGCGACCTCACCGGCTAGAATTCACAAATTGAAATATGTGCCATAAAGTAATTAAGAAGCTAATACGTTAGTTATTCAATTAGGCATTTTCATTTCTCGAAGTAATGGCCACCTTATTGAGTAATTTAGCTCGGCGGGTAGATTTGTGCTATCAGCCACAGGCAATTTTTAAACAATTTGGTGCAGCTAAAAGAAAACACCTGGTATACCTTAGACAATAGGAATTGTCCTTGCCATGGCAGCAGATTTAATCCTTGATATTGTTTATGCACTCTTGTATTCCCGTGCGGAGAAGATACAGAAGACTTTCTCATGCCAGATGGAAGGATTTGCTGAACCCAATCGCCACGCTTCAGAGCCGTGGTTACTGTTTACTAAGTAATGCGTCAGAAATTCATATGGCTAAGCTCTAGTAAAGCGGACAGGAATGACAGCCATTTCTGATCCCGCACTCAACATGCTGTGGTCGTCGTGAAATTGATATCCACCCTCCAGTGGATAAACCTTCTGTCCGACATGTATTATTTATTAATCCACGGCAGAGAAAAAAATATTAGCACTGTAGTACATTTAACTATGTTACGTTGCGTAGTGCGTGTGTTAAGCATCGTATGTCATGCGTGTAGCATTTCATTTATTGTTGCCTTCACCTGGAGTTGCATGCTGCCGGCGTGCCGCCATGAAAACCTCTCCAGTATACATTAAATAGCATCTCTATTTATATAATCTTTTTATATAACGTTCTAGTTTATTCTGATGTTTCATTATTTTTATCGTATCGCAAGGGGAGCGTTCTAATTATCAAAACGTAAGCGTCCGGTAAGGTATCAGCTTGGCCGACGAACTGAACAACAAAGCTGAACTCGTTAAATGACACACTTGTTCAAGAGCCAGAAGCGGCATTCTGAACTGATTGCTAAAAATAAAGCGTTTATAAAAATGAAATAGCTAATGACACGATTAAGCCTTTTATACATGGTTAAGGGTAATATACCAATAAGGCCTTTCCTATTCCTATTAACAAACAGACCGATCAGGCATACGTAAGATCAAGGCTATGGTTTCCAACGTATATAGGGTCACGAGGCCCGAAATTAAAAAAAGGGAAAATATTCATGTTGTTGCTTCTTCTTCTTCACTATTATTATTATTATTATTATTATTATTATTATTATTATTATTATTATTATTATTATTATTATTATTATTATTATTATTATTATTATTATTATGTTTTCGCCTTCGGCGACGCGGCGGTCCTTCATTGGTTGGAGGCGTCAGTGGTGACCTCGAACTTATGACGCATATTGTGCGGGGCCCAAATAGTGGCCTTTGCTGGCGCGCCACCGACAGTATACGACTTTTCAGGAGCATACGACGTGCCGGCTCGTCAGAGGGCGCGCGATGGTCGGGCCTTTTCCTTATGAGCGTCCGCATTTTGACGGATCGGCGGGCGTCTTTGTGCTTCCTCGACAGATGTGACGGAACGGAAGAAGAGAGTGAAGAAAATATAAGGTACGGATAAAAGAAAAAGAAGCCAAGAGGCAAAGAACGAAGGGATAAATAAACGGAATGGAGTGAGAGATAAAGAATGGCGAAGAAAGAAGGTCCTGGCTGACAAGACTTTGGCGCGCCAGCCCGGGCCCCCGGGCACTCAAAAGAATGACAATGAAAGAACGAGAACTGATACGCAGAGTTGGAGCAAGCAGTCCAGAGGCAAGCTCAAGGCGCTTGAAGAGCGCTGCGCCAGCAGGCATCCTAAAAAGATAGAAATAAAGGAAGAAAGAGGAATGCAGGAAGTAAGGAAAGAAAGATGGAAAAGAAAGAATAAAAAAAAGGGAATATAAAGTATGAAAGACGGAAAGCAGAAAGCAAGAACCAATGATCGAAGCGTGCACATGTTGAAGCGAGCCGTAGCCTTGAACTTCATTGCGCCCTGCGCACGCATCCGTTTCTCTACGTCACGACCAGAATGTGGAAGCCGCGTGAACCACAGCAAACTATGTGGACGGCATCAGCTGTCTTCGGTGGCAGTGTGGCGCGAAAGAAAAGAAAAAAAAAAAAAAGACGGAACGGTTATGTCGTAAGCAAAGGCCGTGAGGAATGCTGTGGACTTTTCTGCATGAACGCAGCTTTTAAAAAAAATGAAATAAAAAACAAAACTGCCGTGTACGCGTGAATTTCGGTGCTTTGGACCGAGCTCGTTGCTTCGTATATTGTTTACGTTTCTTTTTCTTCACGCAGTTTCTTGCGGTTCGGGTTTACCGTGGAAACTAGGTTAATATCAAATGGTTTCATCGCCGTTTCGTGCAAAATGACCGAAGTTGAAATAACTATTTCTTCGCGGAGCGAAGTTTTGTATAGTAGGAAGACTAGCATATTTGTATAGAATGTTTAACGTCTTAAGTGCTGGCGGTATATTAAGAGAACAAGTAATGGCGAGTGACGTACAGAGCCAGTGACGCGCCTCAATAAATGAAAGCCAACCAAGTTATTTTCGTAATCAATTTTTTTACTGGCTGTAATGGTACAAGTGCCAAACAACTTTAATGTTCCCCAGGTACTCGCATTGACATTCGTTTTTCCATCAGGTAGGTTTTTGGAGGCGGAGGAGGGGAGGAAAACAAGGAAGGAAAGGCAGGAAAGGCAGGGTGGTCAACCAGCCGCACGTCCGGTTTGCTACCCTACACGGGGGAAGGGGTTTAAAGGAATGAAAAGAAGGAAAGGAGAGAGAGGAAAGAAGGTACTCTGAGTGGGAACACGTGCGGTTGTCCAACACTTCACAATCGGTCACTGAGGCCCGTCGAGTTCATGCAACCTTACTTTGCCGCCTCTGGTTAGGGGTGACATTTACGAAGGAAAGAGAAAGCGAGGAGCAAGGCTGGCAACTGCCACCGGAAGGGGCACAACGCCTGCCTACTCCTCGGAAAGGACGAGAGAAACATAGAAATGAAAGATAGGAAGGAGGGGAGGGAAGAGGGAAAGAAAGAGCGAGATGACAAATCTCAAAGAATAAAGTACCACATACAGTAGGGCCCGTCCCTGCAGGTCATGCTACTAAAGAATGTGAAAAGGAGTAGCCGGCGCCAATTAAAGGCGCCAACATCTCCTAAATACCATATAATAAAAAAATGTAAAATAAAAGGAATAGTTGCTGAGTTACAAACGTGCCCCTAAGTTCGTTGCGTCTAGAAAAGTAAGGAGAGCACGATGAGCTTGATCACGTTCAGACGCACAACCACTGGGGTATATATACACATTCGTCTAGAGTCGTACACCGCAGGCCAAGGAGATGATAGTCCCTCACCAGCGATATGCGTTGCGCACTGAAAGCCGGACATTCCAATATCAGGTGCTTAAGTGTCTCGCAGCCACCGCAAGACGTACACGATGGACTGGTCACACGTCCTTGTCTATATAAACGTTCGTGCACGTTAACACAGCCAACCCTTAGCTTGAGTAGTTGCGCTCTAGCGCGACGGGGCAAGCCTCGACCGCGAACACGCGGCGGGAACGTTCCACTTGCGACGCGCTGGTCTCGATGCTGCTTGAGTAGGTGGCGACGAATGAGCAGACGAGCGTCATCAAGCTTGCAAAAAATTTCGGGGCAAGCACAGTCGTTATGAGTGCAAGTTGAAGCCAGTCGATCAGCCTCTTCATTTCCCGGCGATCCCTACGTGAGAAGGTATCCATTGAGCAACGAGAGGTACCCCACGTGATAAAATTTTGTTATTGGAATGTCCGAAACACTGATCTATGACTCATGCAACTGTGACAAATACGATCGAGCACGTGTTGTGCTTTTGTAATCTTTATGGCATCGAACTTGACGCTCCTCGGAATGTGTTAAACCAATTTTACAGCAGACCATTTTCAGAGACAAAGATTCTTGGACCATGGCCCCACGCGTCGCAGGCTTACAAAGCGACGTGGGCATTGCTACAGGCAGGTTTTAATTTTAGATAACACAGTTTCCCTAGAAATATTTTCTGCCTCAATCAAATTGTCGCGCTGTTTATGCGTAGACAGCAGTAGCAGCAGCAGCGCCCAGATGGGATTGCGTGTTATCTCTTTCACAGCGCACAATGGCGCGTCCCCAACCTGCATTGTTCTCCCACTACGTGTTAATTACACTACGGCCACATCGCGATATGCTTGAGTATAAGTTGCCTCAGCGCTTTTGTGGTACGTAACGCAGGTTAGGTGCAAAACGCTAGGCCGACAATAATAGATTCAGCGTTGTAACCCCCATTCATATAAAAGAATTAACCGCAGCAAAGATATTACGCACATGCGCTGAACGGCGTCGTACCTAATCTATCGTCCTCGTAAAATTACCCATCCAAAAGCATAAGGCACCTAAAAATATAAATACTCCAGAACGTGATTCCAAAATTTCCGAAGAGTTTTCAATCAATATCCCATTTTCCGTCCCTGTACTGCTGTCGACGGAAACCGACGTGTTTCGCCGAACGCACCGCGACAGTCTCATCCCATCGTTCCGCAAACGCGTTTAAAAAGCGTGCACGGAGACAACATTATTCTGTCGTGAAAGCTGCCGAAAGGGGGCACTTTCAGCGCACAGCCACACAATAACGCATGGGTCGGACGCGCGCGGCATGCCACGAGGCGGCCATCGAGAAGCTGCGTCTTCATTAATCGATCAGCCGTAATTACCCAACACGCCGAGATAGTCCCCTCTCTCCGCGGGGTTTTAGGCCATTAGGCTAACCACTGCGCCGGGCGAGCAGTATCGCGTCGAAAGCGGGACCGCTCGATTAATTTAAAATGTTCCACGCTGTTGGGCTTTTGCGGCCCCGGCTGCGGTGGTTCAAAATAATGTCCATTTGCTTACACGCGCGTGCGCATTGCACAACTCTTCATGATTAGCTTCGCAATACCTTTCCCCCCTCAATTTCAGAGTCCCGTTTGCTCTTCCCGCAAGCCTAATCTCCAGCACCTGGAGAAACAAGCTAGACGCATGTCTCTCGACAGCGTCTCTCCAGCTCCTCCCTATCAGTCCCTTTTTTCAATCGCCACCTTACATATGCCCTTTTTGGGGAGCACGGATGGTACGTGCACATGTTCTCTCTCTCTACTTTGATGTTACTTTACCTCCCCCTCCCGTATATCCCCAACGTAGGGTAGCAAACCGGATCTTACGCTCTGGTTAACCTGCCTGCCTTTACCCTTCCTTCGGTCTCTCTCTCCCTCTCTGAATGCACTCTGCCTTATAATGTAAAGTTGACAAGGACTAAATTGTAGTGGACTTGATGGTTCATACAGCTACCTAAATATGTTCGGTAATGCTTCGTTCCGGTCATGAAAGAAGTTTTGGTAAAATCAACTGTCCTAGAATGACTTTCCGCAATGCAATGTATGCTCGAGAGAAAAGCTACCGCGCAAATATACAGCTTGAAATGGTGGGAAAATTGGCAGTGCGCATGTTCTGCCCTTGGCTAGAGGCATGAATTCTGTGATAGCAGAGTTGTACACGTTACAGAAGAACAAACAAAAATACAAACTAGGCGAATACAATTCAGCTTGGTTCAGAAAATTATAACAGTGACCAATTACTGCCTCCCTAAAGTAATTGAACAATTACTAAAAGTAATCGATTACATTTTCGTTACTTTCCTCCCAACCTTTATTAACACTGCAGAAATACCGTAAACACTAGAAGTATGCTTGGCTTTTTCGGTGCATCCTCCGCAGCCCTTCACACGTTGTTTATCTACTCAGCAATTGTTTTTCAAATTTTGCTTCCGTCATATTTCCGCGTTTTATTACGAGGAACCAGGCAGCATCACTGAAAACTTGCTCGATCTGCGCGCTGGAAGGAAGGGCTTGTCTCGCCAATAAATTTAGCAACCAGTTACGCGTAATTGGTTACTGAAAAACGTAATTCAAGAATTTAAGCGAACGCTACCAAGTAAAAAAGCAGTCGATCAATTAGAAAATCACAAAGAAATTAATATTACAATAATTACTTCCATGTAATTCGTTGTGTACAAGTCTGCTTCATACAAGTACAAGTCTGCCTACTCCCCATGGATAACACTGCAGATAAACTTGCATTAAGCATTGGATGATAGAGAAAGTATGTACGACACCAAGTTATTTCACTTGCTAGATGGGTTCTCTATTCTAACGGTACGAAGTATTTTTAAAAGATGATTGCATTTAAGTTTCACGGAACGAACCTATTTCCAGTATACATCTTGATTCAGTAGCTCGCCGTTGAAATGAAAAACGTGTTGCTCAACGCAAAGTTTATAACAACAGTCAGATTACAAAAAAAAACCGAGGCACAAATTATGGAATTTTAATCGTTTTATTCTCCATCATAGCACTCTCTAATGGTGTTTGCAATGAGCCATCACACAACTTGCGCAACTTTTTGCAATTAGAAAATATGCGCGTCTTCCAGAGTCATTTAGCAAACGAGGAAGTCTACATCGTCTACGTCGCAAACACCTCGCAAGTTTTTGAATCGTTGAGGCGTCGTTATTCAGATAACGTGCACCGACGGAAGGAAGCCTTGAAATATTTAACTTAATCAGCCCTATGCCGTAGCTCCCACCTCGGCTACACAGGCTGCAAACGGGGCCAGCGAAAGCGCTCTAACGAGTCGGTACTTGGGCGTTAAGTTTTGTTGCGTGCAGCCGCTGAATGCGCGTCGCCTTTTGCCGCATTAAGCCAACATCTTGTCCGTTTACTAGTTCAAGCAACTTGCACTTATTCTTTGTACTGATTCCTGAAGCGTTTCGTCTGTCATCTCTCGTGTGTCATATATGCTTCCGAGATATGGGGCCATTAAAAGTTTTACTTGTGGCAGCAAGTTGGCTATATATAGCTCATGTAATCTTGTCCGATGCTGAACTGGTTAACCTCCCTGCCTGTCCTTCTCCACTCTTTCCTTCCTTCCTCCTTGTCCGATGATTAATGTGTGTCGTAACACTAATCAGCATGCGTAATTAAGGGAACTACAACACGATGAGTCAGAGCTCGACGAGAGTATTTCAGAGGCCCGTTCAGCATGACCCGGACCGGTACGAGTCTTTGCTCGCACCGGTCCGCTAGAACATCAGTATCAAGAGAAAACTGGGCAACGAGTTGGATACGTATTCATTTTCTTGTAGATTTCAGCATGCACAAGAGAAAAAAAAAAGCAAACGTCGACATTCCGTGTGTCCCTTTTTGTTGCGCCCTTGTTGATGTGCGCGCTGAAATCTACAAGAAATATATTAGAAAGCATTTTTCTGTTTTCACCACGTTCATCCCTTGCAACACTGGCGTGAAGTTTGGAGCCGACAAGTAGATTTTGGACTATCTCTGAAACCGCCGGCTCTGTGATGGTCGCGCAGGACAGGAATAGGTGCATATACTGACCGGTTACGCGTTGTCCCGGGGTTTTGCTTCTCCGTATGAAAATTTAGGTGCTAACACTGCCTGCATGCCACATCGTACGACGGGTTTTCTCAGACCGGGAGATATCGCGTCAACATACCGAAACACTAAAGCATGCGTGGAAAACATGCAGATTAACTCTAAGGCCGCCATTCATCGGACTTTCTCAGTGTCCCCAGCATTCGGGCAAGTACTCTTCTCGGCACATCAGTATAGACTTGGAAGATTAAAACAAAACGTGCGTTTGCATAAACAGGGTGGTACAAAAAAGTAAACGATTCGAACCGCCCGCAAGCCCTTGAAGAAAGCAACAACATTACGCGCCCTTTGATCGAGCCAACGTCATGCATTAAAGATCTGGCTTGTTTGATATTCAGAGGGTGGCGCGAGTTCGCCGTCTTTCTTCTCTTTTTTTTTATTTCTTCCGTTGCGGGTTTTCCAAAATGAAGATCCCCATAAAGCATCGACATGTAGTGAGCGCTATACATACGGCAGCCTTGGTCTTACGCGCTCGAGTTGAATCAATAACGAAAATCAAACACTCGCAAATGACAACCACAGCAAAAAAAAAACTAGAGCCTAAATTTTCGGCTCGGCTCTCGCCGAAGTCCGAAGGCGCCAGTGTATCCGAGGGTTTCCACTGGCCTTTTGATGTACGCGAAATTTGAAACTTGTTTCTTGGCGGCTTGGGTCAAAAGGAAGGGGCATGCGCGTCGGCTAAAGGCCGTCTCTCGAAACGCCAGGCAAAGTAGCCCTTTCGCTGAAACGGAGCCGAATTCGAAGCAAGGATAAGTGGCCGAAAGGGTATAGCCGTCAAACCGCGTTTGAATTTTACTGCCAGGACTCTCTTCGGCCCAACGACCGAATCTCACAAGAAACACTCTCATCAAGTCAAGTGGTTGTTTCGAATTCTACAAGGCGTTGTTAAAAGAGCACTTTGGCTCCTAGGGTTTTCCTTCACTTTAAGTAGAGTGCATCTTTATTGTTTTTTTTAACTGCGTCTTACAAGAATCGATGAACATCATCCAAGCTGCTTGGTGAGGCAATCCATATGTGGCGCCTAAATATGAAGAATGGAAGCTCGCAGTGAAGACGCTCCTGTACGATGCAATAGCACTCACAAGATAACTCGTTTGCTGCAGACAAAACATGAAGTGGTCGCCTGAGGTTGCTTCACAGACTGCAAAGAAAAAAATGCCGCTAGAGAGTCATTTCTCCATTGAAACTTAAACCTGGAAATGGGCTCTATGCTCCTACTATGATGTCATGTTATAAAGTTGCGCCACGAATTCTCCTCCAAATCATCGGGCGATGGTGACAATTGCAGGACAGCCATTCATTTTTCACTGGGAACAATGGGATTCGAGTTGAAGTTACGGGGCAAAATATGTGATCAGTCGCACCAATGGCCGCGATTTTTAGGATCACCAGTTCTGGTAAAAAAAAATTGACTTGCAATCCCGGCCCTGCGAAAGTGGATGTCCGCGAAGCTGTGGGAAACCGCCATTACAACTTCTGAGGGGGGTATTCTTTATTAATGCGAAAACATTATATGGCCCATGAAGCGAGAAATCCGGTGTTAACATCCGATGGTACCAAAACCCATGTGACCAAATTTGTTATGATGACGTAACGTGATTACGTCGTCACACGAAAGGCCGCGTGATGACATCACCTCAAACGTTACGTTAAGTGATAACGGCATCGTCACGTCACGATATCACTTGCACATGACGTCATCAGGTTAAACATGGCGTCACGCAATGAAGTCATTGTCAAGTGATGATGTCACCTGATGACGTCAAGTGATCCTTCTTGGAGAAGCTACTCATTTTGCACTACCCGCTTCTTTGCATGGTCTCAGGGATCGGCCCACACTTTTGTGTCCGCACGCGACCACGAAAAATCCCGCCCAACTAGAAGCTGACAGCTTCGCTGTAAAATTACTTCAAAGCGAACACGCTTTTACGACGCAGACCTATGTGAAACAGCACCCAAATAACGTCAAAGTACGCCTGTCGTATGACCATGTGAGCATCTGCATGCGCATTAGCTAGATGATGGAGCAAAATAGGATGTTGTGTTGTCATTTAAGCAACTTTTGTTTGCCTATTCTCAACTCTTATTACGCAGCAGTGGTAGTACTGAATAAGAAGGTGTACATTGCCTTGAAATAACGTCCTACGGAACGTTAATTTTGGAGTTGAAACAGTTGTATGTGTTGCGTGGCGTAATGTTTATACGGTAGAGAAAAAAAAAACCTTTCATTACGTACAAGTCGCAGAGACACGCAGGGGCTCTGCGAGTCGGTGGAAGTCCTCATTCCAGGGCCCCATGAGATACGGCCGCCTGGCGAGCTCTCCGAACCAGATTGAACGGGCTCCGCGAGTCGACGCTGGACAGCAAAACTTCACACTCTGCTAGGGTATAGGGTGAGGGTGTTCGGATAAACGTTGTGGAGTGTTCGCAAGACCACGTGGCGTGGTATATGTTGACGGGTTCATCGCATTCGCGATATTTGTGGCGATATAGTGTGGGGTGTATAGCTTTGTATAGTGCGAAATGAGATAAAGTGTTTGTTTGCAAGTGACGCCTTGATGCGGCTTAGTTCCGTGTGAGGCCTTTGTGGGGTGGGGGGTACGTCCCCCGCTGGAGTCTGTAGTGTTAGAGTACGGCGTAGGAATGCTTGGAGGACGGTTCCGGTCGTTCACCTTCCCGACCATCTCCCTGAAGGCTCATATTGTGTGCGCCCGAGCGGTGAGGTGTGCTTTCAAATTTCCATGACAGAGTTGAAGAAAGCTTAAGTACTGTGCTACAGAGAGTGAACTGCCCTAAGCAAGAAAAATTGGGGCAGAAGCTATCTGCTGTAATATGGTCATATAGTTCTTAGCATTCTTTGGAATCATTACTTATCAAGCCTCTACTGTACCCTTGAAACCAAGACGGCCGCATGTTAAAATATAAGCAACTCCAAAGAATACCACGCATATACGACGACATCCTCAGTAAACTCATTTTTACCACCAATCTTGTGTGTGGTATATGAAGGACGCTTCCTTGATGATTTCGTCAGAAAGATCGGAGCTTCACGTCCTCGCTTACCAAACTTGGCGACGTGCCTCACACGGCAAACTTCATTTTTTTCCCCACCAAGAAGTTGGCCCCGCGAAAACACTACAAGAAAACTGAAGGCTATCAGAGAAGCATTTTCTTAATTTTCTATATGTATTGATAAAAAAGTCTAATTAACCTGTCGAGGGATTTCGCTAATACATAATATAGTACGTAGCACGTGCCGCACATTACTGCAGAAGCCTTAAGAAATGGGAGCAACGGCCGACAACTTTTTCTCCGTAATCGCAAGCTATCAGTCGCATTAAACCATAGCAAAAAAGAGAGGCCGCTAGATGTGAGCAACACTATTACTCGCACCGAGCCCTAACGGCTTCATCTACCACGCCCATGACTCAAAGCCAACCAAAGGTCCATAACGAGCCAAACGACAACAGCGCCGTAGCAGCGGCTCCCTAATATCGTTTCAGACAACCTCCCGCTGTACTCGTAAAAGCGGCAAGCCATGACGCCTCCTTCCTCTTACAAATTGCCCACACTCCCCCTTTTTTTTTCCTTCGGTTCCCAAAAGGAGGTAACGGCGCCTTATGTGGGGAGAATGCGGGCATCATAAGGGGAAGCGGGTTGGGAAGAAAAAAAAGGATAACGCGGAGGCCGTGGGGGCAAGACGAGAAGAAAAATCGTAGAAGTGAACACCGCGTCCCGAGGAAAGAAATTGGTCTCCCGGGAAAATGAAACCATAACACGAACCGGGTGGTCGAACAAGAAGGGACAAGTGGACGTGGGAAAAGAAAATAGGGAAGCGACGAAACGAAAGAGAAAGGATGTTGCAGAAGCGAAGGTAATGTGGGGCTCGGCTTGCAGACAACACCAGTAGCTTACGCAAGAAGCACATTGCTGACCAAGGTTCGGAGCGTCCTTCCCCATTTCTTCTATCGCACCTCCCCTCTCTGTCCGATGATGACGTTCCTCCCCAACCTCTCTCTCTCTCTCTCTCTCTCTCTCTATATATATATATATATATATATATATATATATATATATATATCCTGTGCGAAGGAGCCCCTTCTTTTTTAGCTTCGTGTCTTTCATTTTACATTCACCCACGAAGCTGTCCTCGCGAAAACGGGACATGATGACCACGTCGGCAGAGTTGCAGCTCGTCAGACGATGAGGGTCGTGTATCTTTGCGTTTCATGACAAAAAACGCAAACAAAAAAAAAAAACGGCGTGACAACAGAAAAATAAAAGAATATTGCCAAAGTATTGCAGCAAAAGAACGGTGCAAGAAACGATGAAGTGAGGTCAGGAATAATAATAAACGGGTGAGGGGTGTGTGTGTGTGTGTGTGTGTGTGTGTCGGGAGGGGGGCAGGAGATGGAATAGATAGACATTCCAACGAATGAAATTCAAAAGAAATAAGGATAGCTTCGGAGAGATGTTGATGGGGCAGGGGGTGAAAACGACGGCGATCGGGAGTTCCTTCAGAAGGGACAGCTGGGCAGAAACACGCATACCGCCGGCGCCGCGGTAGGACCCGTTGTGTCGGCTCGCCTCAGCAAGAGCTCTCGTTTTGCTCGCTCCTACAGCGCTGCGACAAAGTATCCCTCTTTGTCTACTTCCCTTTTGCTTCTACTACGCTCCGCGTCTACCGCTCTCCCGATGCCCCCCCTCATTTTACGGAGCGTGTGCGTTGGTTGCACTCTGCAGGGCCTTCCTTACGTTCTCCGCCCATGACGGTCGCCGGGTCTCACAAAGGAGAGAAGGTGGCAAACTGGGCGGAACGCGCACGAAATCGCTGCAAGCGCTGGAAAGATAACATCGAAAGGAAAAGACAATGGGGGTTACACAGATAGAAAAGGTGTCCGAGAACAGATTGGTGTTTTTGTCCTTGTCTATAGCCGGCTCTCAGAGCTGGAGCGCGCGGCGAGTCCCCAAGAAGCCCTTCTGCGGAGTAGCGTCGTTTTCAGCCTAGCACAGTCGGTGAAGAGGGGGGCAAGGCCGGGGTGGCGGCGCGGCCAGTCGCAGCGTCGGGTTGCGGACACGTGGCAGAGGCGTCCAAATTGATGGCCCCCCATCGGCCCAAGGGCCAACAGCCCTCTACCTCCCTAACACCCCCAACCCCACAGCGCGCCATAGCTGCTCGAACGTATAACCGGCTTGTGAAAAGCCTCGTTACAGCCCAGTCTTTTCACTCTTTCTTTCATCCCGACGCGATTTTATTTTTTTCTTCCGAAGACTTACACGTGCTTTGGACCATCATGAAGAATCAATAAAGCCAGTGGGTCCAGCAGCGCACTGGTGCTTCACGGAGTTATATCGGGAAAAGCGTGAAACTCGCCTCTTGTGAGCATAACTCACGTCACGGAGTGAGCGTACAGTTCCTTTCAGGAGACGTGGCGTAGTAGAAGCCGCACCATGTTGAAGTGAACAACCCAGCATGGTTCAGCCTCTTTCCGTGTTGGAAAATATTTCGTCGAGAACCACGCGTACCCAAGAATAAATTACCATTAACACATAAACTGCACATAGCTTACAAACAACACAACTTTTCGTTCGGGTCCCGTTGCTGCCTACCATGCGCATGTTTGGTGCACTATCAGAAAAAAATAGAAGCGTACTCACGCATCATGCGTATAGCGGACAGCAGCGCGACCCAGACAAGAAAACAAGAAAAATGCACATACCCCAACCTTCTTAAAAAAAAGCACCTTTTCTAATACAAGTTAGTTTCAATTTGACCTTACTTGCCTAATTTTACTCTCATGACCGTGTTCGCATTATGAAATATGTTACGCGTTACATTTTCACATTGAGTGCCACCTGGGTAGCTCTTCACTGCTAAATGGCGTGCAGCCTCCACCTGCCGTTGAACGTTTCCGCATACAGATAGGGCTAACTCATATACGGCCACTTAAGCGCGTCCTACGTCAGGAGTCATGACACTTCGGCTGGTGTGAGCCCATTTGTCCTGACTGTAGCACGTCAAAGCTTATGAGTACCCCCCCCCCCCCCCCCCCGAGCTCCGCGAACAATTTATTTATTTATTTATTTGTTTGTTTGTTTGTTCGTTTTATTTTACATACCCTCAAGCGCTGAGGCACCGTAGAGGGGAGTGGGTTACATAATATATGAATATGAAACAAAATAAAACATGAAACAAGGTATGTTGTACAATATTAGGGCAAAATCATACAATACAAAACCAATATCGAACAAACTGCAGACATCGCAACACGTACAAATGAGAAGGGAGTGTGGGGGTACAATAAATGATCCCGCAGGGTTATCACAGTAAACGTGCGTAGATTAAAAGCGACAGAAAGGGCTGTCCTCAGAAATAGATACAATGTCGACGGGAAGGTGGTTCCGAAAATCGTTTAGTGTATGTGGTATGAAGGAGTAAGAAAAAAGTGTTTGTGTTGCAGAAAGTGCATCTAAATTTATGTCGATGATCAGTGCAAGCCCTGTTGTCGCATAAAAGCCTAGATTTATTTTTGTCCAAGGTTAGCCACGATGCGGCCAATATTGTGGCCCTGTGCCGACATAAAGGACCACAGATAATACTGGTAAATCTAGCTTAATTATTTTCTTGTCCAAACAAAAGCCTATTTTGTGGACTCCACCCCTAACCTTTTCTTTCAGCACCCTTCATTTTATTGGCAGCGTTGTGTTGCTCGGTGTCATACTAGATAACCACATAAAATATGATGAGCATGTTCTCTATTTTCTTCTTTAACTAGAAATACAGCTTGTAAGACGCGAGTGGTAATTGAGTTCGCTATGTATTTAAATGTGGAAACAATCATATATTTACGTTCACTCACACGTACATTAACTATGGCATACCTTCATGGATGAATACGTAAACCACACATTTATTCTCACTGAGCCATAACCAATATCAGGCAATTTGCGTTATCAGAGGTAGAAGCTACATATCACACGCATTTCCATTGCTTTGTTCTCACGGCACATTATCAGTCCAGAAAATAAAGAATCATTCACTTGGAGAACTTGCGCATAAATTTGTCCGCGAAAAGCTCCAATTCCTCATAATTACTAACAGTCAATTTTCTCATTACAGCTCCACCTGATTTGCTTAAACATTAACTACTTACTACCAAAACCTAGAAATAATTATGGCCACTAAACTACCAACTTTTCAGCATCTCATGTTAAGGTGCTATCTAACTTTTACAAATTTTTATAAGACATCTGTAAATTGTTGCCCTCATATAATCGTTCTGCGAGTCACCGTTTCTTGATGATAATTAGGTGCTAGTAAAATATTCTTCGGCTAACTACTACTGGCTCCAGTAATTACGTGTAGCTTCTGTGTACAATGTCCAACGGGACGCCCTCTTTACGGTCTTGACTCGGACTTCCCTCTGTATGTAAAATCCACATCTTGTAACCTCATTATGAGCAATACAATGAAATATAAAACTGAAAAACAACCAGCACATTCTATTCTTTCAAAGTTACACGCCAACGTACCCAACATGCGCTGACCCGCTCAGGTACGTTCTACACAATTTATTCAAATGGTCAACGATTAAACACGAGAAGTGGAGCGTACATGGCTCTCCGGCAAAGTACTTCTACGTCGGCACGCGCCTTCCCACCTACTTTCGCTGGTCCAAGGCATAAAGAGGTACAAAACAAACGCTGTGAACATCGTGAATACCCGCGCTATACGAAACAGGACTTTGCAGCCAAAACTATTAGCGCTTACGCACTTCCTTGGACAAAGTCGCGCCTGTACTGTCACACTCGCGCAGACATATTTCGAACTGGAAAACGTGCAGCTGGGTGGACGTTAGGCAGCGTGTACGAGATTGTGTAAAGGCCTGGCAGTCACATCGTCATCGCTTTAACTTTACCTCCACTGCAACACGGAAGCCCCTGCGAGCGATTTCCAATTACCCCCTGTCTTGTACGGCTCCCGTAAGAATTAAGTTGCAAGTAATTATATATATATAGCTATATATATATATATATATATATATACGCTATATATATATATATATATTTTTTTCGCGACGCACGCGCGGCGCGCGCGTCAGACATCAATTGAACGCACAGCGACGCTCCGCTCAATAGGCTTTGTCGGAACCAAGGCTGCGTCTGACACTGGAGAGGCGTGCTTGCTGAGCAGCTGTGTGCCATGCCACACAGTGTTGAACGTCAAGCTAAATTTCTGGAACCCTCTCCTTGGGCGCTGACGAGCGCCGACGGTACCCCTTCGGTGTCAGCCAAGGCCGGTGCGCTTCGATCCGTGAATGATACCTGCCACGACTTCTATAATCAATGGGGACGCTGTCGGGTAATTTTTACGTGCTTTCGTCACGTGGCTTGGAAATTGCGGTCCAAGTAGCATGAATGCAGAGTCATGAGGCGACGCCTGGCGGTGCTCCTCACTCCGCCAGCTTTCTGCGGCGCCTGCTAGCTTTTAATTATTTGCGGAAAGACTAGTCTTTTCCTGCCCACAGAATTTCTTTCCTGTCTAGACTACTCGACAATGAATGATTGATTCTGACACGAAAGAAGAAGGAAAAGAAAACGAATTCTGATCCGATAAAATGTTCCAGTGTCGCGTGAGTGCAGCACAAATGCCTTTAAGGCGACTAGTTCGGAACTACAAGGATTTGTATGCCGCAACACGTCATTTGCGTAATCCTCGCTTTCTGAAAGATAACAGAGAAACGGGAGTCTATAGTTGAAGGGGATAGCAATCTAATATGCAAGGAGTGCAGGCTCGAGGAAGACCGCCTACATATGCCGGTTTAGGGCACAAGGAGGACGAGTGCAGCGAGTCGTCTTGGAAAGCGTCAACTTTCCCGCCCCTGGATAACCGGAATTGTGTGCAGTTGCGCAAACATCTGAGTGAACAATGAACGACACGAAGCGGCTTCCCGCTTTACAAAAGGCACGTGTGCGATGCTGTTGTCACGGCTACGCAATTACGCGCCAAGTGACGGCGGGGTCACGTCACTGCATCTAAGCGAATAATCGGATCGTCGAATGCGTGCTTATTCTGGATGCCGGCTTCGTCGAGAAACGTGAGCACCCCGTTGCATCAACGGTTCACCGAAATATGAGGAAAACTGATACTAATCCTCTTTTCCATCCTCGAGGCCACTCAACGCCGGCGGCGCTTCCCTCAAACGCCGGCGGGCCAACTGCGCCCATACGGTTGCGAAATCTATGAAGAGCGTGTAAGGACACTTCGAAGCAGGTTAGAGTAATCCATTATTAAGGTTCGGACGTCATCATAGGCCGCCCCCCTCCGCCTTGCACGCTTACACAGATTTCTCGATCTCTTCGGCAAACTCGCGCGTTGGACAAAAGCAGGGAATAAACAGATTCTATCGCTTGGCTAAAGTTTCGCCTTCGCGAGGCAACCCGATTCCCATCGTTTTCTCGAGGGGCGATGTTGCTTCATCGTGCTGGGTCCTCCTCGTAACAAGTGTAGCTTTCTATCCAGTCAGACGGGTCTCGTGAAACCTGTTATCGCCGGAACGAGAGATCAGTCTTGTTCCTGCTCGTCCCTTTGTTGCCCAGTTGTCGGCGAAAAGGGCGTTTGGCACGGGACGATCGAATGGAAGGCCTATAGTTCAAAGCGAGCGCGTGTGTTTGTGTGTGCGTGTTTGTGTGTGTTCTGCGCAGGGATTGGCTTTTTTTTGTGTTATCCAGCAGACAGGCTGCTTGCTGAACACTTTGTCTTCGTCAGCGTTCACTGATGATACGGACGCAATCAGTTTTGTTACAGGGAGACTCACTTTCGTACTGTCTTACCGGCTACATTGATCTGACGGAATAGAGCATTCGAACACAAATCGTGAGATTGGGCTGTAGGAATTGTGAATTGACTCTTTTTTTAAAGTTTTGTGTGCGCATAGGTAACGGTTGATGCAAGAAAGTGCCAACGGCAAGGTCACGTTCAATTGACTTAGATGCTGAACTGTCTTAAAAGCAAGAAAGAGATTAATGGTCTCCGGATATCTTGTCGAGGTTCGCCGATAGCGTCTTGCTCTTCCACACAAAACAGTGTGTTTAAACAGATTAGGCACACTTTGTCACTGCTTGAATTCACTGCCTTGGTGTTTTTTACCGTCATCATGACTCGCTTACAAGCGTCCTTATTTAAGCAAAAATTAAGAACAATACGCATAACTTGCGGCTTATAAGCACTCTACAGGGAAATTCATGTACTGTGGATTAATTTAGGTTCAATGGTGGAATCGCGAAGATAGTTTATGTTGGCATTTATAGCAGAAGATAACAAAAAAACCGAACGGGGTTTCGAAAAAAGACACCGAAATTATACAGTACGGAGCTTCAGAGTATTTCACGTGGAAGGTCTATGGCCTCTAATCGAGTTCGGCAACTTCCTAGTCTACGACAACGGGCTGGTGCGTTTTAAAAAGCCGCGTTAGCTATCCAGAATAAATTGCGATGAGCAGTCAATCTCTAATAAAACAGACTCGACATCGTTTGAAAGGAAGAGAAAAAGAAATAAGTAACCGAATAATAAGGGCTGTATGCTCGCTGCTTGAGTTCATGGAGTTTCTAACTGAACCTTTTCGAGGAGGAGGTTGGACTCGGCGACGTTGAGAAGAAATGCGCACGAAGACGAATTAACCCTTTGACGAACAAAAGTGTTTTTCGTGAAAAAAAAAGAAAAGTTCTTCCTTTCATGAATCTACCTCCACCTTTGCGTTATTTCGCAAAACTGATTTTGTCTTAATTGCTTCCCCCAACAAGAAAAAAAATTCTTGTGGCTTTGTTTCAGCAGACGCTCCTGCAGAGGGATCGAAGAGAGTGAAAAGGTGCTAGAAATAGAGTGGGCGACACGATCGCAATAACGATTGATTCAGATGTGCTGAGAAGATAGCTCGAAAAAAAAAATTCCGGAAAAAAAGATATGGTGGGGTTGTTGCTTTTACTTAGGCCGGCGCAGAGACTCTGTAATGCCGTCTGCCTGCTACCAATATAAATGATATAATGCTCGCTGTGCGCGCTTAACGTTCAGAGAAGGGATGATAATAATATTCAGGCACGCGAGAAGTTAACAAGGAAGTGAAAATGTAGTGATAAATTATCCGAGCTGCAAGAGAATGCAAATCATAGGTTGCTCGAGTGATAAATGTTTCACCGCACCCAAACCATCAATTTCTGGAGGCGTACTTCCCGGGTCCTTTCAAATTCTTGCTTTCGACCCTCTAGATCTGAAATAACCATATCAAATCAAAGTGACAAAAAGAAACAAGTTGATTGACACAGATAATATGGTAATATAACCTGCTAAAAAAAGGTTAAAGAAACAGTAATAATTTAAGGGGTGGTTTAGGCAATAAAGGAAGTATGAAGTAAAGAAGACAGAACCGTAGGATTGGACTGTTTGCGTCGTACATCATTGAATTCAACATGCATTGCGCATGCGAACTACGGGTACATGTGATCTCTTAACGACTGTTACCTTTTTCTCCAATCGTTATTCTAGCCAACAAGACGTCGTAAATAAAGTTTATGGCGCCGTTGCTAGGAGAGTCGGAATGTGTCTTTTCCTATAATAAATGAAATTATTAAAGTAAAGGTATCACGCCCATGGGTTGGACGACGTATCCTGTGGGTCATTGATATTGGCGATATAGTTTCGACGACAGTACTAACGAAACGACTGTGTGCATGAATTGAATTCTGGCGTTTATGGTACCAAAACCCAGATTTGATTATGAGGCACGCCGTAGTGGAGGTCTCCGGATAAATTTTAATCATCAGGGGATCTTTAACGTGCCCACAATGCACGGGACACGGGCGTCTTTGCATTTCACCCCCATCGAAATGCGGCCGCCGAGGCCGGCATTTGATCCCGCGACCTCGTGCTTATCGCGATTGTGTGTCGTGTCAGCGTCAGACAAATAATAATTAGGTCTCTAGCATATAATTATGTTATGCTAAAAATGTAGACGCTCTAAAAAAGTGGGAGTAAGGCGGCACGCGCAACTAACAGTACGAGAATAGAATTCACACGTTGTATTGAAACACTGAAACAAAGCCGCGCTCTGTCATTAATCTGCAGTGAGTCACGTGTGTTCCCTGTAGTCACAGGGAACACACGTGACTAGTTGCCTCGTCCGTCGTCTAGCATCACGTGATAGAGTTAGTCACAAGGAACTGCCACCACGTGGCGTAGTGACCTTCGCAGTACTCTCTGCCTTTCCAGGTTGATAAGAAAAAAAATTCAAACAAAGGGACATCGAATATTGTTATAGCTAGCGGTTACCGATGAATTTCCCGCTTCGCACTTCGGAGTCCGAAGCGGAATTCAACGACAATGCAGAACGAACAATCTGGTTTGAAAAGCAAACATGGTGGTCGGGAGCATGAACAGCAGTCGAATAAAGCTATATTTCGAATAAAGCGATTACGTTATAACGAGGAGTTGGTGTTCACATGTGTAGCACGGAGGAAATGTCTCCGACGACGGTGCCTGCCTTTGCAGCTTGTTCGCAAGCAATATAATCTCCCTTTGTTTCGCACTTCGGAGAATATTCAGCTAAATCACTCGGTCGAGTTGCTTGACAATTCTCCACTTGATAAATATATATGTATATGCTTGAGTTATCAGGTAACATTGAAGGGGTAGCCTCGATTCGGGTGCCTTTCTACGCTCTAATGTTTTGCCGCACACAACTTGGGCACAGTGATTGCCGCTTATAGTTTCTCTAATTTTTAATGCTTTAACATGCGACTGTTTCTGTCCGTATTGGTCACGTGTCTGCTGTTACACACAACAGGGCTTCCATTTTGCGTCATGCGTACTTATCCAACTCACTCAGGCCACCCGTAGGCTATTGTATTTATTAATTACTACGTCCGTCGGGAAAGACCAACAAGGTTTATTTTTGTCCAACTATATTTAAGTTGGGACACGGAGATATAACGCTGCATGCGATTAACCTTGACTGCTTCGGAGTCACACAGAATATATGGTTTCGACCGAAGAAAAACTTACAAAATCAACAATCAACACACACAATCAAAGGAAATGAATCCGGCTCAATCGTCAATCTTGCCTATTATCCCGGCTGCAATAAGAAGTAATGAAACTTACGTCACTGCCACCCGCCCTCCGCCACCACCCAACGCTTTTTGACGAAAATTGGCTGACTAATGCGCAAACAATAGTTTGATATTGTCCATACGCGAAGTTATGCAAACTCATTAATTCAAAGCAGAGTGCTCCTTGTCGCATCTCATTTCGCAAATACGAGCATAATTGCTTTATTCAGACGCCGTCGTCGACTTCTTTAATGAGCTTAGCCGGTACACTTTGAGCCGGGAGCAAATATCCATTCGAAATTAAACTGCTATTGCGTCGCGGGATTTCAGACTAATGATATGCTTTCGTAACTAGCGCCTAATTGCCGCAAGCCTATTGCTGTATAGATGTTCTATCAAATGAGAGGGACGTCAGACTATTTGATCGAAGTTTGCCGTTCGCATAAAGCGTGTGAAATCACTGGCAATGAAAACTGTGCCGGTGCCGAAGAAACGCATTAACATATACGTAGTCTCCTTACGACGTGGTCTTACTTTTCTGGCCCAGTCGAGACTGGTGTGACCGAGAGCACCATGCCAACAAAGCAGGCTCTTCAATATCGTGCTTGCAGGAATGCTGCGGCCGAGTGGTTCAATGTTTTTGATGGTTTGCGACGATATATACCCCAAAACTTCGGTCATTCACTGCCACCGTGCTCACTGCCCTCTGTGCCACATTTGTGCGTGTGTATTACATCTACATACATTGTAAAAACAAGAGTACCTCCACATGTTATTGCCACTCAAAGTTAGATACAACTGCAGGATCAGATATCCGAGACATGCAAGGTTGCATCAGCGCATTCACCCGTTGCTGTCCATGCTCGACGCCAATGTAACTTTACCCTTCGGCAATTCCGGTGTCGGTCTGTGCCGGTTACTCTGCGGTTAGTTTTATGTAGTCATAAATAAATAGCAAGCGGACGACCGTGCACGGTATTCTGTTCGATACATGTGAATTGATATAGCGGGCGTCCCAGTTAACTTGGACCAAGATTTAAAAAAAGACCATGAGCTCTAGAGAAATACAAAAAAATGTGGTTGATCCCTCTTATATAGGAATCGGTATAGAACACGAAAGTGAAACGTGTCTTCACAGAAGTAGTGTAATGTTTATTGCACATTGATATATAATGTCTATTGGTGTTTTGTGGCTAAAGCGCCCTTAGGCGTTGATGCACCCACGCTGACGCCTGGTGGCACGTCTCCTCCATCACGACTACCAACGTCGATGACCATGAGCAACCGTCGTGCATATGGAAGCTGCACTACGCTGCACACGCTAGCACAACGCGAAAGACGAAGCACGTAACTGACACACTAATACAACGCGCAAGACAAAGCACGTAACTGAATCGTCACCGAGTCAAATCAGCGCGTACAGCGCGTCGTAATTGCAGCCTCCGCGATCAACTTCAGAAACATTTTCAGAGCTAATTGCGGAGGCCACGCTCCGCTGTGCTGAGTACGGTGAACGCCACCTAGGTGGCGTTGGTAGTGCTTCTTGATGCCAGCGTCCCTTCGAATGCTGGCATCGAGGCGTTGTAGTGCTGAGACCACCGAAGCGTTCACTGTCGGTGCGCGTTAGTGTCATAATGCAGTACTTCTCTTTTCTGCTCGTAGGCGGCGGCACCGCCCCGAGCAAGAGCGCGGGTACACGGAGGAGTGTTAGATATATAAGGCGCGTCTGTGTAGCTCTCTGCAAATGCGTTTGTGGCGCAATGGGTTAAACGCTCGGCGATCTATCGTCGCGGACCGAGAGGTCGTGGGTTCGATTTCCAAATTTTGCATGTTTGTGGGACTTTTTCTTCTGGTTTCTTTCTTTGTATTATGTTCTATGACGTATTTCCGTGACGGAAATACGTCATAGAACTAATACTGACGTATTTCCGTGACGGAAATACGTCAGTGAAGTCTTGGTGGACCCCGGCATAAAACACTTTCGTGTTAAAAAACAAAAGAAAAAAACAAAATCCCGCGAAATACGCGAAATATGAAATATATGCGCGCTTGCGCGCCGCTACTCAAGCGCCTCCAAGGACCCTTTGAAAGATATACGGAAGCATTCGTTTATCGCCGCATCGTACAAGGCTTCGTCATGTAGGATGGCTCGAGAGGTATCGCGACCTAACCAGCGTGGTGCGATAAGCGTCAGATCTGCGCCGTCACCGTTTCTCGGCTTCAGCCCCCCCCCCCCCCCCCCCCCCCTTGCCTACGGCTCCGCTGCGCTTATCGATGCGTTAAGGTGGTGGTCCCACTCCGGCGGCACGAGCCCCCCCGTTTTCAGTACTTTTGGAGTAACCGTGGCGGCTCTTCTACTTAGGATATAAAGTTGTGGTATATACCATAGAAAGCTTAATTCTAGTAGATTCCAACCATATATATAATGTAAGGAAATTTATTAATGTGATTTAGAAATAAATGTTCAAGAACAAGCATGAGATACATTGTTTTTGCGAACTGTGTCTCACTTGTGACCATATTTCGAATAAACTACCGCACTTACTGCATTGCGGCTTGCTCTGTAGCTGTAGGACATATTTATCTTGTTCCTAGACGTAGTAAAATAATTTTGAATTTTTACTTTTTGGATAATTTGCTTTTGAAAATTGCCAAATATCGCAATCTTCTGTTGTAAACAGCCCGGCAACTACATGCTCAAGGAAGCTAAATTTTGGATCAAGTAGAGTTCAAGGAATTTACATTTGGGACGTACAATTTCATTCATGTACCTTTATTAGTTTTAAACCGCAGCTTCGTAGCTTTAGTACCTTCCCGCAAAAATGGGGAAAATAAAACCAGAATTCTAAATATTGCTTAATTTCGGCCGCTTTATTAGGAAAACTAATAAAGTTACAGGAATGACATTTTGCGTCCTAGATGGAAATTCCTTGAACTCTACTCTATCCAATATTTAGCTTCTTTGAGCATGTAGTTGCCGGACTGTTTACAACATAAGATTGCGATATTTGGCAATTTTCAAAAGCAGATTATCCCAAATATAAAAATTCAAAATTATTTTGCTACGTCTAGGAACTAGAAAAATATGTCCTAAAGCTACAAAGCAAGCCGCAATGCAGTAAGTGCGGTAGTTTCTTCTAAATACGGTCACAAGTGAGACGCAGTTCGCAAAAGCCATGTATCTCATGCATGTTCTTGAACATTCATTTCTAAATCACATCAATCAATTTCTTTACATTATATATAGTTGGAATCTACAAGAATTAAGCTTTTTATGGTTTACACGACAACTTCATATCCTAAGTAGAAGAGCCTCCACAGTTGCTCCAAAACTACTGAAAACGGGGGGCTCGTGCCGCCGGAGTGGGACCGCCACCTTAATGGCATGTTCTCATGATGCCGCGAGCATCAAATAAAGTGAAGCCCTGTATCGAGCTGCCGCCGCTATAGTAAAGCCCCGTGGCAATTCGCTTGGGAGCGCTTGAGTAGTGGCGCGCGAGCGCGCACCTATTTCATATTTCGCGGGCTTTTGTTTTTTCTTAGAAAAAACAGCCAGGCACACTTCAGCACGAAATAAATGCTTGATTCGGAGGTTTCTTTAGGTGCCCTACAACTTTGTGTTTTACATGTTTGCGATTAAAGCAATAATTAACAAGTTCACTAATTAAAAGCAACTAATTTATTACTTCGTGAAGAAAAAAATACTGGCTGTAAGTAAACACGACTGTCACTACTATGCAGTTGGTACGATTTCTCTAGAGCTCTTGGGCTTTTTTTAAATCTTGGTCCAAGTTGACTGGGACACCCGGTATATATATATATATATATATATATATATATATATATATATATATATAATATATAAATTATATTTACCGTGCTAGCAGTGCGTATCAAACCCGGCGCTCGACCCTTGCTCGTGAAATCGTCGGCGGACGAATGAGACTTGCCGTTCTAATAGTGCGGTTTGCTTCGTCATGACGAGCCGCAGCTCCACGTCGCGAAAGTATTATCGCTTCGTGATAAAGGCACACGGTGTCCAAAGAAAGCCGACGACAGGGAAGCGAGCATTTCTGTGTTATGTTTGAAACGCTGTTCCAATACGCACAGTGCAGAGCCGCGCAGAATCGGAACACGCGACATTTACTAACATGCAGTTGAGCCCAATTCTCGAAATGCTTTGAAGGCGCTTATAACTTAGCGACATTACGCTGTACCATGCTCGCCACGGACCTATAATATTCTTTCTGGTGACAGCAGCCATTCCTATCTCAACTATCCGTGATACAGGAGGCTGTCAAAAAACAAAAGCCCAGCAACACACACACACACAGTAAGTCCCGGAGAAGAGGTTGCTTATAAATACTGCGTAAATGTCTACCATGCGGCACTTTGTCATGGCAACCTAGTTGCAAAAATACATCGCTGATGCAGTTACCAGGCTTCGGTTTTATCGGAATTATAAGATATTGATGACAATTCCTATCCAGAGAACCTGCCGGAACGGTTATCGAACCGGAATGGAAGGATGCTGTCTCCGATAGGGCACGTTTTCTGGTTGCTTTGAATGTGTACATCATAAAGGACACAGAGAGAGAGAGAGAACAACGATAGGAAAGGCAGGGAGGTCAACCAGACGAGCGTCCGGTTTGCTACCCTACACTTGGGGTAAGAGAAAGGGGGAATATAAAGGACACAAAATTCAATATAAGAAGAGTTCTAAAATGTCATCAAATGGAGCTTCAACTATATTTTCATAAGCATTTTCCCAGCGGCAAGCCGGGAGGAAGCTGTGGCGAGACGACAGCATGCGGACAATCCCGACAAACCCGGAAAGGACACGTTCCTGAAAATCAAACACGCCGCTTAGCTTACCTTGACGAAACAGATGATCCAAGGGGGGGGAGTTTAGATGTGCAGCTAATTCCGGTCGGGTCGTGCGCATGGGGGACACGTCTGGGCGCACAGACGCAGTTCCTGGTCACGTTGTCTGCACGGTCGTGCCTCGTGGGCGAAGACTACACCGTTTAGGCATGCCGACGCAAAGCACAATGACACGACGCCGACTGGCCTCCTGCAGTTGCGCCAGAAAGTTCACAAACTAAGCCTTGCGGAATGCGGCGAACGTAGCACACTACCACGTATACTGTCACGACAGGACGAAACGCGAACAGCAGAGCGTGTGGAGCTCGGTACATGCTGCGTCCAACCCCGGCCGCGGTGAACTGCTGCACATGCGCTGTTGAGAAGTTAGTGGCTTCGAGTCCTGGGCCTGGCATAATGCAACAACTATTTGTCAATGTTTTCTCTTTTCACGCTTCGTCAGTGCTCGATGCGGCGTTCGGCCCGCGTTATCAACGGGATCAGCCGGTCGCGAACGGTGGGTGATAATAGCGGCGTAAAATCAAGCAAGTGAAATCGCTACGCTTATACCGGCCCTCCTCACATCTTCTCGACCTTAGCTCGTGTTATATAAATTTGGATATCATGCCAGCGTCCGGGCGGCAAGCACCTGCTTTTTTACGAAGCTTGTCGGTAGCTCGTAGCAGTGCGAAAATCCAAAGGTAAATAAATAAGTTTGCTGATCCAACGCACATGTTGGAATCTGTGTGAAGCGAAACTTTAGTGAAGCGTTTAATTAAATGCTTTACAAATAACGGCGATGCGTACAATTGTGTCTACTTTCACGTAATGAAACATGTAATCTCATGTAATTTCTACGCTAATCCCCCACACATGTCACAACTTTATTGTTACGCAATTTTTATGTTTATTCACTAGGTCGCTCACAAGCTATAGGCTGAAATGAAACTCTAATTAAGATAGATGCAGAGCGGGAAACGTATATGCAGGGATGACACAAGGACGAAAAAAAAAATAACTAAATTGTGGGGTTTTACCTGCCAAAACCACGATCTGATTATGAGGCACGCCGTAGTGGGGGACTCCGGAATAATTTGGACCACCTGGGGTTCTTTAACGTGCACCTAAATCTAAGTACACGGGTGTTTTCGCATTTCGCCCCCATCGAAATGCGGCTGCCGTGGCCGGGATTCGATCCCGCGACCTCGTGCTTAGCAGCCCAACACGATGTACGCTGCTTGTCGAGTGAAGAATGGTGATGACAGGTGTGGGCACAGAAAAGTATTACACGTATCAAGCAACATTTAGGGATTCTGTATCTATTGTACTACATCGTACGTCATGAATCATACGAAGTCTGCTGTGAAGAGCAGCAAGCCCCGCGGTAGTCGACGTTGTCCGGTGAGAGGTTTTGAACTGAATGGTGACGTTTTTTTGCGGGGAAGATCACATCTCTCCTACAGAACCGCACACAGTTGTCGAGCCACCGATGTAAATCTGGAGACGATTCTCGTATGTCTCGTGCAGCATGAGTACGTACAACTGCTTGAGATCTGGCGACGAGAATACCGCTTTCATCCAAATCTCTGACAATTACAGTCGAACTTGCGGTAAAGCCATACACCAAGTAGGCGCCAGCAGTCTCTCGGCAGGCGTATAATCTGTAGGGAGGGGGTCACGGAGAGCCGATATCGTTTGACAAAAAAGAGGCACATGGTTGTTCTTCTGGCAAGCGAAGCGAGGCGGTGGGAAAGTGGCCGGCCATATGTCTGATATGTGCTCTGGGCACTTCCAAGATGAAGTTTCTGCGAGCCAGAACGCTACTTCTCTAGCTCTGCTGTTTTCACCTGATTTCTCTGTAAATCTCTGGGTAGCCGTCATGGATTGTTGCACGGATGCAAGTTGACGTCCCCGCGCCTCTGCTGGGGATGGCGACTTCAGCGGCGGCTGCGTCTAGGAAGCGACCGGCCTCCAGAGCGACACCGACAGCGACGATACCAGTGTCTACTCGCTCAGCAGTGAGGTCTTCTCCGATGACGACTTTCAGCTTATGAGGAGCCGCAAGGCGACACGAAGAAACACCAGGGCTTACCTGTCTTCAAGCACGTCGACTGCAGGACCAACTCGGAATAGCGCAGTCAGTACAATTATGTTTATACCAGAACTCGCTACCGACAACCTGAGGCGACTCAACAGACAGTCTGTCTCGGTGCTTCTCGAAGCGGTGGCGCCAAATCAAGTGACGGATGTCAGAGTCAACACACGGAAAAATGTCTTGGCTATTGACGTCGTACATGACACGGCACGGATCATTTTGAGCAAACTTACGGAACTTGGTGGCATGAAGGTCCACTCGTGCATTCCTCTGGACAGTGATACCACTGCTGGTGTTATCAGCGACGTGGACGTCTCCATCTCCAGCGCCGACTTGCGGATTTTAATTAAGCCAACCGTTGATGGCTGCGCCATCACTCATGCGTCTCGACTCGGCACATCCCACTGTGTGAAGGTGGTTTTCAAGGGCGAATCTCTCTTCCCTCACACGTCAAGGTGGGCCACTTTAGACACCCCGTGTGTCCATTTATCCACAGAACACTCCAATGCCGCAACTGCCTGAGGCTGGGACACGTGAGCGCTGTGTGCGAGAACGCGAGAGTTTGCTCGCGCTGCGCACAGCCCCACGCTGCAGACTCCTGTGTAGTCACAGTGCTCAAATGCCCAAATTGCATTGGGCCCCATGATGCTACCTCAAAGGACTGCCCTAAAATGAGGAAAGAAACGGCGGTCTTGAAGCAGATGGCAAGAGACCATTCGTCTCGTCGGGAAGCTGTTGCGGCCATTAGAAAGCGACGCTCCCGACGCCGTCGATGCCGTCGGACTTCAAAGAACGAAGGTTCCTCTATGAAGAGCGCGGCACATCCGACAACTCCTCCTCATCTGCCCCCTAGGCCTGGCGGAGTCGTGTCTAACTCTGACAAGGTCGTGCCGGAGAACACTAATACTGAATCTTGGCCCCTGCTACCAAAGCTACAGCCGCCGCCACAGCCGCCGCCACAGCCGACGCCACAGCCGACGCCACAGCCAACGCCACAGCCAACGCCACAGTTGAAGCCACAGCCGACGCCACAGTTAACGCCACAGCCGAGGCCACAGCCGGAGCCACAACCGATGCCACAGCCGGCACCACAGTCACATCAAAGGATACAGTGCACCGCGGTAGAGTCCACAATGCTGACTCCCGATAAATTGCCCGAAGAAGACCGGCAAGTGGTTGTGATGCTTCGGTCCCTTGTAAATATACCCTGCGTATACTCTTAAGCAAGCTGCATACTCCGTCAGCGCGAAGTGCAGTGCAAGTACTGGATGCTCTTAATACAGTGCTTGAAAGTCTCGAGTAAGCCCCATGGCTCACCTGCCGCCTCTTATTCACGCAACGACCACTGGCCCTTGGTTCATGTCAGAATGTCTACAACGCACATCACCAACTATGGGACTTGACTTTGGTGTCATGGTGCTTCGCTGCACACACAATGCTCACTCTCTTCCTCTTTTCCTCTTTTTATTCCCCCTTTCCCTTACCCCTTGTGTAGGGTAGCAAACCGGACGTTCGTCTGGTTGACCTCCCTGCCCTTCCTCTCTTCATATTCTCTCTCTCTCTCCGGGCACTTCCTAAGTAACGTCAGTCGTGACTGGATAATCCAGGGCAATTGCAATGGTTTCCCCTGCTGATGTGCAGAGGGGCATTCCAAGGCAAATCCTGAGTACCCGGGCCTGAGCACTTTCAATTGTGCGGATGTCACTTTTGCAAGTATTGGACAGTACAGGTATAGGCTGTATATCAGACACCCGATGAACACCCTCCTGTAAAGTTTGTAAAGTTATATCAGTAGGCTGTCACGTTGCTTATAAAAATGACGAAGGGAAAATCTTACGCTAGCGTTAACTGGAGCTGCAAATACGGCGGTTGAGACACCACGGGAATGATGGGGATTACGTGGATTTGCCTGAAACATCGTTGTTCTGGCTCCAACTGACTTTGTGACTTTGCAAATTGACCGTCTTCAACACAATCACGCGTCATAAATTCCATGATTCGTAATGATTATTCATGTGGGCACACGTACGTATGACACTTCATTCATGCGTCTGCAAAAATATAATTGCCTGGAAATTGAGTGAGAGAGAGAGAGAGAGAGATGGTGAGGAAGGCAGGGAGGTTAACCAGATGTTAGAATCCGGTGTGCTACCCTGCACTGGGGTAGGGAAAATTTTAGTGCCATAAGTAATGCGAAAAGAATGCGCGAAGCCGCAAGCACGAATGTTAGACAAATATTTACCATGGTAACGGAATGATCACAGCACCACAGTTCAAAAAAGTTCGATGTATATGTAATCCGTTATATAAAATAAAATTTTATACGCAAATGTTCAAGGGGATTTTACAGCTGTTCGATATACACAATAATTCGTTATATCTGGGTTCAACTATCCGGGTTCGACTGTACATAGTGCTTAGGAAATGTTCTCTCCTTTAACTGGCGCCGGCTACACCTTTTCATATAGAGATATCAAAAAGAAATAACTTAAGATCGCCGAAACTAAAAGTCAACTCCAAACCACAGTAACACGAATACCAGCCTAATAAGTACACTAATACCACACTAAAACTCAAAGTCAACTCAGAAACACAGCAACACATAGTCTAGTTACATAAGTACACTAAAGTCAACGCAAAGTCCGGTCACATTACTACACTACAATCAGGGCACACAAGAAAACACGGATTAGATTACCACGAAGGTACATGAATCCAGGCATTGAATAGGCTACAGTCGGGGCAAATCATTCACACAGAGTAAGCTTATCACAGATAAACACGCTACTCAAACGTTTCCGAGAATATTGCTTGCCTTCAGATATTGAAGTTTGATATTTTGGACATTGACAAATTCCGCCATATCGTCGAATTCCCGATTTTGTCAGCTCTGATTCGCCAAGTTGAACACTATACAGCCTCTTTTATTGGCTGAGAATGCCACCATTGTCAAATTTGACATTCTGACGGAATCTTACATTGTCCTGAATAGCACTAATGGCCGATCCAGGGTCAGCATTCTCGGCCGATCACTTTCGGGTATTCATTCACTTTCGCGAGATCTCGCGTGACTAGAGCGCCCGGTCAACTGTACAAAGACATCGTGCTTGCGTGTTGCAGCAAAGCTGTCGTCAGTAGACGACGCCGGTGGTGCTAGTGATGCGAAATCTCGCGAAAGTGAAGGCATCCCAGAAAGTGATCGCCCCAGGATACCGCCCCAGTGCTTGTGCCGGGTGACGCAGTGTATAGATGAGCTGCCAGTGCGGGGACTCTCATTTTTTTTTCAGCTTTTGTTTTATTTAAATGAAAATAAAGGAAAGATGTGTAGTCACTCCACAATGGCGACGAATACAGCTTTTCGTCCATTAGCTGCGCACCGAAAGACAACACTACATCCAGTTGCGCGTTGCAGTCTGGTGGCTGAAAAGCCCCGTCCAAGTCAGCGAACACCATCTCTTTCCATATAGTCGCGTAAAATGTCAAGGGAACGATGACACCAGAGACCAAAAACGATTTTTTTTCATTATTACTCCTCACTGAAGTGTTTTTCGATGCTACATAACATTTTCAGTGTTTGCGTTTACGTTAATTACGGGATCGTTTCTCATGTTGAGCTAATGTTTTCCATACGGCACAAAGAACGAAATTCAGAAGATTACATCCAGAAATAGGTCAGTAATGTTCGCCATTTAATATAAAGGAGCAGTCATCATTATTACTACTGATGTACTATCTACGCTGTCTATTTATGGTTACTTTACGACAATTTGCAGCACCACTCTTAACTGAGATTGGAAAGGGCACTTTTTCCCCCTTTTTCTTCTTATCTTTTTTTCTTTTTTTTTTCTGATTACTCAGGTGGACTTGTTCCTTACATAAGCGCTAAATATAGATGGTACGTCTCGCTGCCATATCAGACGGTAATCTTTCGCGCAAATTTTTCTCGCCCTATAAGCTTGATATAAGTTTGCCAGCAGTAGCGCATTAGCATTTATGACCTAATGAAAAAACAACCATCGTCCTTAGAACTTCGCGTACTTCCATTTGATAAAAAATAAGAAAGAAAGAAAATGGAAGTGACCTGTATATCACAATTCTTCAACCAAAACGAATAAAGCCAACCAACAAATTTTTTCATTCTTCTTCTTTATGAGAAGCTCTAATGCGATTGAACTGCGTTTCATGGCGGTCGCTTCAGAAACGACACGGTTCCGATGCTTTTTATAGCTCGTGAAGATAACATTAAAGACAGAGAAGCGCGGCTTTGTTCTGAAAGACCTTCCGATACTCGCCCGACGAAGAAAAAAAAAAGCTATAATAAATGCATAGCCTGAAGTGAGCAGGCGGTAGAATGGAAGCGCATTAATTAGTGACGCCCGAACGCGCATTCAAACAATTCAACTGATCGCTTCTCTTTCGTCGGCACTGTATAACGACGCGCTTTGGGAGGGGATGGCAGCTCTTTGTGTGCTGGGCACGAGTACGAGAGAAAGAGCAGTATGGAGGAGAGTTGGTGATTAAAGACGGAATGAGAGCAAATTTTTGCTTGCTTCGCTGTATTACGGCCATGGGGGCGGTGAAGGTGGGGGTGTCGGAGACGTTCTTTGAAATGTGTCGCGCTCGATGGCAGTAAAAAAAAGAAAAAAAGAAATCGTAGCTAATGAAGGTAATCTGGCAAATATGGTGCCAACCCAAAGGAACCAACCACACCGCCGCCGTCTTCCGGGTGGCTAGGCTGAAGGAGCGGCGACTTTCTGCTTTGAAGCATTGGTGGGCATCGTAAGATGAAGCGGCAAGATTGCATTTCTTTGCCTGTGAGTGGTATAGAGTAACGGTTTGAAATACCAGTTATTGCCCAAGAGGAGCCAAAAACATCTCCTCTACCCCCCCCCCCCCCCGCCCCCCGAAGTGGAGATAATGAATGGTAGAAGAAATAAATATATGAGAGGAAAACGAGCGAACGTGTAATCTTGCTTGTCGAATAGCGTCGTTCAAAGAGAATGCAGTCTATACTTGCATGCCCCCAGGGCAGACATTTGCGATAAAAAAGCAATTTAGTTATTTATTCATTTACTTACAGACAGACAGATAAATTGATTGATTTATTGATAAATTCATTTATTGAATGATTGACTGATTGATTGTGTGAGCGGCTAACGCCCCAAAGCAACTGCTCGGCTATCAGTTGCCGCCCGCATCGCGTAGTAAAGAGGCTGTTTCCCGGAAACGAACCCGCGAGCTGGCTGTCAGCAGGAAAACGCCGTAAGCTTCTGAGCCTCAGCAGAAAGAGAATTTTAAGGCACGTAGTGTGAGCACCAAGATCAGTGACGAAATAAATAGAAGCCATATGCTCTCCCACACATAAACGCTGTAGCTAATGAATCTAAAACGTTGTCACATAGTCACGTCAGTAAAAATAATATAAAGCCTTTAGCAATCTTGAGCAAGATGGCTGTTTAGCTGCAGTCATCTAGTGCGAGAGAGCGCAAGAAAGAAATAAGATGGAAATGGCAGGGAGGTTAACCGGAACAGAATCTTCTGGTTTGCTAGCCAACGCTGCCGCAAGGGTAATTGGGAGAGGAAGACGGAAAAAATACAGTGGAGAAAGGAAGAAAGTACGTGCGAAGAAATATTGTTTTGGGGGGGGGGGGGGGGGGGATGCCGCCCTCATTTGGTAATACCATGCAATAATCTCGTAACGTTGGATGGTTTTAGCGGTAAAGCAATGACTGCCGAAGATCCACTAATCTGCTGCTAAGTGCCAAGAGAAGCGAGACGATGCCATGAGGACCACTCGCACGAGTTGAAACAAGCCTTGGACAAAAGTCCTGCATGCTCAAATAGATATATTTTGCTTTTCAAGGGACGAAATTGCGCTGACAGAAATATGTAAGCTCCGTTTCGTGTTGGACGTTACTAAAGTAAAATGTATGAAAGAATAACTCTTCCACCCCCTCCCCTTTTCTTTCTGTCATAAAAATAAAAAGATATAAAAAACGAAACTCGCTTTTTTATACCAGTACAGCTATTATTGCACCAATAATTGTTGTAGCTTGAGAACAAGAAGGCAGCAGTGACACGTTTCGTGGCGAACAGTTTGATCTCCTAACCCAGCATCTTGCTTGGCAATATATGCACACACGTTGCGGTGCGTCAGTAGTGACGTCACCGCGCTTTGTCCTTTTATTAGACACAACAATAATAAGGGAAGGACGATTACCATGCCTTCAGAAACGACATGCCAGCTTTGATCAGCGGTCCTCAGGGACTGAAAATCAATTTCGCCAGCTGCGATGTTTGAACGCCTCGTGCCAGTGTGAGTAAACAGGTGGGAGCGGTTAGCCCATCTCCCAGACCGAATCCTCGGTGTATGCGATGCTTCCTGACGATGTCGAAAACTCCACGGGTACGGCCTCTTCCGGTAATCCCCCCCCCCCTCCCCCTCCCTTTGCTGATCCAATCCGAACGCGGAAAAATGCTCGAAGACGCTCGAACAGACGGGATTCTCAGTATGATTTGTTTACTTACCCACGGATTAAGCAGTCTGTTTTCTCTTCTGCCTTCTTAAGAATTCTTTTTCTCCTCCACCAGTTGCGTGCAGTAGAGAAAAACAGGTATAACACAAAATCACAGGTGCCGTTTTCTTGGCGTAATATTATATCATTCGCCTTTATCAGTGATGTCATAGCGAAGGCGCGATCGTATTTATGATGGGTAATTATGATTGTTCTTAAAGCGCCAACAAATCTACCTCGGTGTTATGATGGCTTCAATGATAGAGATGGTACGCATGCTTTAATGTTCATCCCTACGAAGACAATCGTTGCGGTGATCACACTCGCATTACCACCCTTTTCCTTCTTTATTTACATACTGCTTTCTTTTTCTGTCACTTCCAGCTATATAGTTTTGATGATAATAGCACACTGAACACAAAGACGCGGACGCCAATACTAACTTGCCCACTTTTGCATCATCTCCTTTCATATAAGCTGATGCTGTCTATCTTGCCTGCACAAAGAGAGATTGAATCGAAGTACTAGCTAGAGCCTCGAAATTATTGAAGTACTTCTACGTCACCGTGAGACCAAAGCAGGGCGAAGCGTTCTCTCATGAGTAGAGGACCGATACTGTGGTGTCTGCGATGCAGCACAGAACTATCGCAATGTATCATTCCATTTTCCCAAATCCGCATGCGAATCCTACGTCTGCCAGCTTCGAAATGCGATGGATTGCAGGCATGTTTTCGCTGCTCATCGTTCTGTATACACGGCAGGCTCAACTTTGAATCATATTGGCACGCAAAAGAAATTAAATGAGAAAATTGAAGAAACCACGAGGCACACAACATCATCTCGCAGGAAAAAACAGGCCCGTGCTGAAATCCCTAGTGGGCAAAAAAATAATAATAAAGAAAGCATTTATAAATAACTGAGACCGTGGCCTAGAGCAAGCGGCAGTCATTTAGATAACCGAGGTTCTGGCCTAGTACTTATTTTTTTTTCACGTGGCTTCCCCATTTAAGGAACAAGGAAGACCAGCTGAAAATCGTGGTAGGCGGCTAGTATAGTAGTGACATACTATGATGTGGTTTATAGGCGCATACCATTTCTCATACTAGTAACGTGCATGATACTTCTGTGGTATCAAACGGTATGAGCCACGAGTTAGATTTGTTTACCACACTGCCGTGGGTTATTGCATCAGGTATTTGTATTTATGATATTATATTCATAAAGTACAGTCACTTGATTATTCACTGTCATTCACTGTACTTTACAAGTCATCGTTTTGGCTTTGTGGTCTGTGGGCTGTAGTTGGCCTAAGTGTACACGGTAATAAATAGGCAAAGCTGGGGAAGATGGTCTGGACACAGAGTTTAATGCAAAGTTTATATAAGCGGAATATAGCTTGGCGACCACCCAACCGTATTTTTATTCGAATGTTCGAGGCTTCGCTAAAAATAAAACTGAGGCTTATTTTATTGTTATTAGGGGATTCATTATGTGCGTGCTTCTCAATGTTTCTTCAGAGCAGTGAAGTATTTTTCACTATACACGTAATATATTTTGTCAAGCAATTTTATAAGAATTACCAAACCACAGCACTTAGCGCGTGCGTTTTCATACATCTAGATGGCATTTTGACCGCAATATTCACCGCGGGCAAGTTAAATTTTTATAGACTATTCTTGCTTTTTTCCTGATGTGTTGTGAAAACTGCCTAATGGCAGTCGCTGCAAGCTAAATGACCCTAATGATCGCAATAGTACGAAGTTGGCCATGATATGGTAACTCCAACTGAGGAAATGTTGGCGAGCCCGGAGCCAACATTCAGACACGAAGACTTCTATTCGCCAGGACATCAGCTGCTTTCCTTGGTAGGTTTCCTATGGTACTCTCTCCGCCATGACAAATCGCTTTGAATGTTTGCACCTTCCTTACCCGGCCCTCAATTTACCCCTTTCTACCTGCTTATAGCTCTTCACCCGTGCGGAAAGGGTTTATATATATATATATATATATATATATATATATATATATATATATATATATATATATATATATATATACCCTGTCAAGGCAAACAGCTAGTGCTCTGACGAAGATACGTTTTCTTGTTAGCTTATGGCTGATTATACCGTCGTTAGCCCAGTTGTGATTTCTAAATATTTCCATTTTCCTGTGGTATTTTCGTCTTCTTTAAAGTTGATATCAGCGGCTACAAGGGCGTTCATAACCGGAACGATTACTGCCACCATTCATCATGCTGGATTAGCCACCACTTTGGGGGTAACCAATAAACCCAGGAGGATGAGAAGAAAGGCACCAGAAGAAAGGTAGAGATTTCGACAAGACGCGCGTGCGGTTTCATCCTATACCAGCCTTCCACCCCATACAGGTGGAATGGAGGTGAGGGATGAAAAGAAAGACTGGGGAAGGAGCCAAACTTGCCTTCAGTAATTCCAGTATGAAACGTAAAGAGTGAGGATGTTTGTTGGCGTATAGTCATTCCTGGAACGGATTACAGCGATGCAACACAGCCAACCCGTCGTAGATCAATCCTCGTGCCAGGAGCGTCTACGGACTATAGAAGTACTGGCTCCAGTCACCGCGGTGACTGATGGCCGAAATCCGAGATGCCAAGACGACGGGAGTGGGCTTGTTGCCGCGTTACAGAAACACGGTGATTGCCGGCTATTTGCGGCGACCAAACGGGAAGCCAACCGTATAGACAACGGACGGGTTGGTTGCCTCGCTCTACACCGAAAGTGATTAGGATAGAAAAACGCAACGTGGCCTTGTTGCCAGGCGGTTACAAGGCAAAGGGAAAGCAGCGTGGACTTGAAGCGAGAGGTTGACTATAAACACTGGGAGAATCGCTCTGCTAAGGAAAACGAACAAGAAAAACATATCGTATGAGGTTGCGACGAGAAGCCGAGAAGCAGGACTGCCGAGGTGGTTTTGTGAAATTAGTTTAAAGAAAAGGAAGCTCACATTCGCAGGGTGTTCCCGTTAAATGTGCCGTTTCATATGAATGTCGTCAAAAAGGAAGCAAAAGTAACGCTTACATATGATTTGACGCATGGCTTACCTATACGTAAGGGCTTTAAGACTGTGTTCGTTGTAATAAACCATGGAACAGTCGGTGGTCCTGATATTTCTTGCTAGAGTGAATTCTCGGTCGTCAACTTTAGGCGAGAATATGTTTACGCACTCCTGGCTTATCTTTTCGGTTGTTTCAGACCCTCCTCAGCGTAGGGTAACAAACCAGGTGCAACCTGTTTAACCTCCCTACCTTTCCTTTTTTTTTAATGCATTATCATTAGGATTGTCTAAGTGGAAAAATATTGTGTGTGTGATAAGTGTGGGAAGCCTGTCACGCGGTAGAGGTACACACACAAATATATATAGGCTGTTTTATTTTAGCTGCACTGAATTTTTAAAAATGGCCAATGGCAAATAGCACAATTCTAATCCTTGATCCAAACTGCTCGATGAGGCGGCCATTACTTCCACAAGAAATCCAAATGCCTAATTGAATACTTAACATAATTATGCTAATAAACTTTTTAATTATGTTATGGTACATATCGTAATCTACGAACTGTAGCTAGTGAGTTTCCAAGGGGTATCCACTTCGAACGAATTCTCTGGGCTGCGCTAGTTTCCAGGTGCTAATTTTCAAAGTGTCCGACGAAATGCATTGATGTACCAGTCACTTTTCTGCTTCAATGCATAAAACAGCGTTTCCTTGAAAAAGGTAACTGGTACGCCAATGAATTTCATCGGACACTTTGAAAATTAATATCTCTAAAGTGGTTCAGTCCAAAGAATTCATTCCAAGTGAATACGCCTTGCGAGCTCACCAGCTATAACTTGTAAATTGAAATATGTGCTGCAATGTATTTCAATAAAAAGTTAATTAGAATAATTATCTTCGTTATTCTATTAGGCGTTTTGATTTCTCGGGGAAGTTATGGCCGCCTCATCGACTAGTTTAGATCAATGATTAGAGGTGTGCTATCTGCCACAGGCATTTTTTTTTAATTTGGTGCAGCTAAAATAAAACACCCTGTATAGTGCTACTGCCGGTGGTCTGCTCCGCACGAACGTCAACAGCACTTCGCAATGTGTTAAACGCGGTTGAAATCATGGACTGAAACTGATACGATTTTTGATCAAATGCTTCCATACAGTGCAAACTAAAATTGAGATCAAGTGATTGCGTCATCTTGACGAAAGAAAGCGCTAAGAACTATTCGCACTTTCATATAAGAACTGGGGACAAAAAATGCTCGCATAATGAAAGCTTCGGAGCAGTTCGGAATAATTTCATACTTGTTCTTCAGCACGCAGCGAAGGCTGAGTGCGTAAAATAAGCACCCAAAAATACACGGCAAGTGTGGCGAGGAATCAAACCCGCGTCCTCGCGCTCAGCACGACATTCGTTTCCGCCATGCTGCTAATCAATATGCGCCGCAACGGAAGGTTCGGCTTCGCCTCATTGTACATAGGGATTTGGGAAAGCCTGCTTTGGTGACAATGTACAACTTAATGGGTTCCGTGATTTACCGTATTCTCGTGGACTGAATAATTCGGAGGAAGAGCGTAAATACAGCGGATGAGGGGGAGATTGCAAAGCTTGGAGCTATTTGCCCCGAGTAGCATTTCGCTATGTGCACGGCACCGCCATGCAAACATCTCCATTAAAAAAAATAAAAAAATAAACAGTATCTGTCTCACGCACTAATTATTCCCCGCAAGTACACTTGTTGCGTGAATGATAATATATTTTCAGTTCTGATAGCTTGAACTTCAAGAAGTTTAGGTTTGATCGAACAATATCTATTGTCAGAAAAATGGTAGAAATGCATTGTAAATGAACGCAAATCACAGGAATTTATAGATATAGGTATCTTTTTTGTTGCAGCGCGTGCACCCACACACACACACACAACACACACTCACTCTCTCTCTCTCTCTCTCTCTTTGGTTGGAATGGAGGTACACTGGCATGTAACGAACTCTGGTCTGCTATTGATTTCATTAAACATGCCCCATACAGCAGTGTTGCAGGCCTGTACAACCCAGAAACCCCGAAATTAAACACAAAGCTCGTGCGATACCGTCACAATAAAATTTGCAGTCTGTTGCCAATCGGCATCTTTCAAAAAATGAATAATTTGGCTTCTTCAGAAAAAATAAGAAAAAAAGCAAGAACAAAAAAAGACCTATCCTGCAGCCAAATTTCATCCGCAGAGTGGTTTCGTCCACGCCGTTATTTGCCTATGGTAAAGCTAGCTTGAGCCAGACGCTGAAGTAATCGACTTCATAAAGTGCCGAAGGGAGGCTCCCCAATTTTAGCTCTGCTGATAAATCGAAGCAATCAGCGGGAATTTCGGCCTCGCTATGCGCGGGAGATTGAACAGTCTCAGGCTCAACGAAATGGGGTTCGAGGAACACGCTCGAATAACCAAAATGAATGCCATCGCATCCTATACTAACGCACTGTCGGATCTGCAATTGCCGAGAGTGGTGTGTTGTCACAATGCTGTGGCATTTGGAATTCGCGATATATATGCACCTAAAAAATCTACAATTATGTGGTTCTGTGAACCAGTGAATGCGCGGCTATGAAAATAATTGATAACGCTAGTGCAAGGTCTTTATGATAGTGCATGAATGAGCTAGCCTGCTGGCACATGGCAACTCGAAGGAATGCGAGATGAAGGACAACTGACGGGCATATGTGGACATACATGACCGCTTGATGAAAAAAGAGAATGCCGACAAATGCCGACAAAGAACTAAAAAAAAAAGCATTTAGTGAAGAAATTATAAGCACTCACGACTCATGTACAAAACCTTGTTCGCAAGATTGTGAACAAGTCACCCGTGTAAGAGTTGAAACGTCTTCTTAATTTTATCACTAAATGTTTCTTAGTTCTTGGTTGGCGTTCTCACTCTCTCTCTCTCTCTTTTTTCCGTCGTACCTCTGTCCTACCAGACGGGTTTCCGTCATACCTTGGACTTCACATGCCAGCTTACATCCCATATTTAAGCGAGAACACATCTGTCAGTGCGTGTTAAAAGCGCCCTAATAGCACGAGGCGCATGGGCGTCGATGTTACGACGCATGGGCGTCGTAATTCGATGTTCAAAGTAAGTCACGCAGCCGTTGTAGCATTCCCGCGAAATACCGGTCTATAGACCGGTATTTCGCGGAGTACTATGTACGAGACACGCTGATTATTGCCGCGTGCACCCGACTATGGGTGTGTTCCAAATCTGACCAGCAGTGGAGACAGTCTACGGGGGCAGCCAAGATGACAGCTTCGAGCCCATGTAATGGGACCTATCTCAACTGCTTTTCTATCTCAAAAAAAAAAAAAAAGCTAAAGAAAACGCGTTATATTCCGGCCGATGGCTGGGGGCGACCGGGAAGATGGATTTCTCTCCTGACGTTCAGTGGCTGGTGTTTTATTAAAGTTACCCTCCGTGGTTGCTCAGTGGCTATGGTGTTGGGCTGCTGAGCACGAGGTCGCGGGATCGAATCCCTGCCATGGCGGCCGCATTTCGATGGGGCGAAATGCGAAAACACCCGTGTACTTAGATTTAGGTGCACGTAAAAGAACCCCAGGTGGTCCAAATTTCCGAAGTCCCCCACTACGGCGTGACTCATAATCAGATGGTGGTTTTGGCACGTAAAACCCCATGATTAATTTTTTAATAAAGTTGTTCCTCCTCCTATCGCTATTCTTTAACTTTTCTTGTGTGCGAATCTTTCAAAAACGCAACGTAGCTTACATTTGGCGCATAAGAAAGCGTGACTGCGTTTTATTTTGCGCACACGACCGTCCCATCGAGTTTCCAAACAATTCTCAACCGCTATCGTGTTTAGACAGCAATATAGTCTGCATTGTTTTTGACTTCGATGCTGTCTCTACGAATCTGGCTCTTTTGGCGGATTCGTCAGAAGTGGCAAGAAACTGTGAGTGAGTGAGTGAGTGAGTGAGTGAGTGAGTGAGTGAGTGAGTGAGTGAGTGAGTGAGTGAGTGAGTGAGTGAGTGGCGAGCGAGCGTGCGTGTGTGTGTGTGTGTGCGTGTGCGTGTGCGTGCGTGTGTGCGTGTGTGCGTGTGTGTGTGTCTGTGCGTGTGTGTGTGTGTGTGTGTGTGTGTGTGTGTGTGTGTGTGTGTGTGTGTGTGTGTGTGTGTGTGTGTGTGTGTGTGTGTGTGTGTGTGTGTGTGTGTGTGTGTGTGTGTGTGTGTGTGTGTGTGTGTGTGTGTGTGTGTGTGTGTGTGTGTGTGTGTGTGTGTGTGTGTGTCCATTTACCATGACATTTCCGATGACATTTCCCATTTCATCGCATTTGTCACCAGCAGTATGGGCAGAAAAATGCCGGGCATACTTATCCGGGTCATCATTAAGTCCACCTCGCGGATTTCCTCACAATTGGTTTACCAGCTTTCATTAAAGAGCGCCTCCCAGCGCCCATTCGATTTCGCTGTTGCAAAAGAACTCGCATTCCTCCAAGAAAACTCATATCTCAGGTAAGACTCTTTTCGTGATCTGCGTTTTCTTGTAATTTTGTTTTAAACATAGTAGTTTTTATCCGGGGCAAAACACCCTACTGTGAGCTAATCGGCCCGCTGTCTTATCATATTCTTGCGCTGTTGGCTCTGACCATTAGTAAAGCTGTCGTATACGTCCCCAAATCACCGATTATTATGAAAGTTTTTACGTTGACTCAAGCGATAAAAGCCGCTCGAACTGGCATTCGCTCAAAACTATGTGGTATCGGTAGTCATAACTGCGGCTTCAAGCAGCATGATTAAGGACGTTCCTTTATAGTCAACGACCCGATACAGCTTTAAAAAATTTTTTCTTCACATCTTGCCGGTTGCGTGATCTCCGTCTTTCGTTCAATTTATCTGCACTCTAAGCACTTTCAAAGTTCCACGAATCATTAAGCTCTTCCTCTATGTGGCTGCCGGTCTGCTCCGTCTATTCCCCGCCCCGTTCCATTATGGATCCGTGGTTCGGCCGTATATTTTATGTGTAATGTGGCGCGAAATGCAAATACGTTCCTTACTAACTACTCACAAAACTCCTAGAACACCTAAAACTTTGGACGAAGAACGCTATATTGCATCTCTTATGGAAAGACATTTATAGCGAGGACGATACATCCGACTTCAGGCTGGGTAGCATTAGTTTGAGCGCCACACTCCTGAACACAGCCTGTATACGCTCGCCGAGTGCTCTATCAAAATGTAGAGGCCAGCGAAAATGGGTATTCGTTAGTTATTCCGTGGAAGTGCAAAATAATCACCGATCTGGCGCCAGCCGTACGGCAAGTGAGATAGAGAGCTCCCCGAAGAGAAACTCAGGTCGCGAAGTGTAATTGCCCGTTAATCACGACACCTTCGGTCATTAATCCCGCCGTTAATGATTTCACGGCAGATGTCCGACCGATTATTGTTTTTCTTTTTCCTTCCTCTTTCTCGCAAAGCCTGCGCATGACTATGAACAGAAGTTATCGCGGTAGGTTGGTTAACCTAGAAATGTCACGAAACGTGCTCTGAGCATGCAAGGACAGGTCATTACTTCCGCCTCTCTCGTAGCTGCTGCGGCATCTGTTAGGATTTAGCTATAGCATTGATTGGAAACAAACAGCCGGCATTTCTCTCGTGTGAGTGCCTTCCGGTTAGATGGATTCGAGGTTCGCACGACGAGGGCGCAGATGTTAGGCAAATAGATGCGGCGTTACCACGCAAATTTAATGAAAGAAATGCGTGGCATCTGGCGTATTCCAAGGACAATTGCTTTAATAAAGAAACGCTTTCCCGCTGTTTTGGCTCACGTGCCACCTGTTCTTATCTAAAAGCAGCCTGCACTCCTGAAACCACTCAGCGAAGATACCAAATGAGCGAGGCCATCAAGGTTAGCTTTTGGTTAGGCACTTGGGTAGCTGTAATGGGCCGTTAACTACGACGCTTTTGATTATTATACTTCGCTAACGATAGCTTTGCAGCATAGAACAGTGGCCCAATACTTGCCATCTTTTTTACACATTTATTTATTCTGGCAAAGCGTAAACGCTTCCTTTGGGCGGGGCGTATTGCGGTTGTTTTGTTTAATCTAGCGATGTTTCGAGGCAACCGCTTATATGCTACGCCTGTCTTAGTTTTCGCTGCTGTTCTTGTTGCTGCTACTCCGTTGATTAAATTTTAGCGCGTTCGGTGGGTTAGAAATTACCTCTATCCGCTTAGTGTACGTGATCGTCGATGCTGACGGCTTTGGGTATTTGTGCAGAAGTCCTACCACTAGCTAAGTAATGCTAGTGTTGTCACGAAAACATGAATTGCAGTGTTGTGGCATTTAAAGCAATTATACTTTGTGACGCTTTAACAAAAATGATAGATAATTTTCTGGCCGCTCGACCGCCATTGTCTAGATAAGAAAAGCCCGCTTTTCCATTGAGGAATAAGTAACCCCGAAGATTATATATGCCAGTGTATAATCAGAGACTATCAAGCTCAGCAGAGAAGGCATCAATACGGTAAATATTTGACCCTAAGTGGAGTAGTTCTTAGGATGCGTGTTGGTAGCCTCAATATATCACTCCTTTGTTGTCAGCTTAGAGCAGCTCTCTTGAAAGTCTGCTCCTTTCTCAAACTATGACAGTGGAGATCAGTAGGGCTGCAGTGGTAGTTCAGTATTCAAACGAAATTCTGATACTCGTTCTGGCATGTAGAACCCAAGACTTTCATAATTTATTAAATTTTTGAAAGTCTGGCTAAATTTATGATAGAATAAGGGTCAAACAGAATAATCAGCGTTACGACTCCAAGACAACAAGATCCCATTGGGTTACGTCTAAGAACATTCGGAAGTTATGTACTTCTGAACAGTCTTTCCTTTTGCTTTTCAGGTGGTTAGTTCTAGCGAAATTATATTTGCAAACATCTGCCGCTTATAACTGGTTCTCCCTTCAGAGGAATTCCGCATCTCACACAGGTGGAGCGCGAGGGCAAATGGAAATCTCAAGAAATACCGTCCCTCTGTTGCTATAATTTAAGCGCGTCCCATACATATCCGAAAAGCATGCACGGCCGACGCCGGTCGCTGCGCATCGCAAGCTTCTGCAAGGAGAAAGAAGGATCATCGATAAACGATATTTCAATACCGGAAATATAGCAGGCGAGCGCTTAGAAATATCAGAGGCGAGCGCTTATATAGCCGAACGTATCCGTTATTGTCGTTCACCGCTGGACCGTGCAAAGCGAGGGCAGAGAGTCGGAGACGTCCGGATAAAGACGGCAAGAAACCTGAGAGATACATATATATGGAAGGGCAGGAAAGAAGAGGATACATTACGTCTCCGAATAAATGGAACTTCCGCGTCGTCCGCAGGAGACAGTCTCGAGATAAGATCTCGAGAACCGTGCCGTATTGGACATAGTGGGCAGGAGCGTGGCCACACAAACACGCAAAAAAAAAAGGGGGGGGGGGGGGGCAACACGAAGCAAGAGAAAGATATCGGGCCGCCGCAATGGGCAGGAATACAAAACCACAATAAACAAACTAAGAACAACAAAAAGGCACAATACAGGAAGCTGAACAAAAGCAGGGAAAGCCTACCGGAAGCGCCATGCTCAAACAGTCGCATGCTGGAGGACTAGGTGGCGAACAATGACAACAGCATCTTCACAGCGGTACGATCAATAGAAACGTCAAAACCACTTTGAGAATAAGTAAACGCCTTGCAATAAAAGCAGCTCTCGATATCGTTTTGTTTTTGCTTCATTTCGTTGCATCCGCGCCATGCATAGAAGGAGGTAGAGGCACCGATAGGCGGCCGAGAAATGCATCTGGCCTCGCCAGAAGCATCATTCTCTCAACGTCAACTTGTCACCGGACAGCCCATAACTCAAGCCCTCGCTCCCAACGGGGGACCCCGCTGGTTTATCACGCTGTACCACGTCTTTCTGCCTTTTCGAGCCGCCGGCTATCGAGAGCAAACGGCTCTAGCTGGATTCGAGCACCGGTTGAGGTGCTCACGTCCGTTTTATGGTTTTTCGAGGAAAACGACTCGGACGTCTCCCCGTTACACTAGGCGAAGTAGTCGGCGAGAAGCTGAATTTTTTTAGCTTATCCTCGGAAGGTTTCTGAAGAAACCTTAGTGGCACCCTTCGACGTCACTCGCGTGGCTTGACCAGTCGAGGAGTTACAGCTCAAGCACGGGAGAACGCTGCAGTACTGTCACCTTTCGTGGAATCGGCGAAGCCATCATGGTTTCGCAATAGCCTTGCGCTAGGAATATTGAGTCACTTTTCGAACATTGAGTAACGCTGCATAGGGCAGGCAGCGATCGCATTCGGCCAGAGGAAAGGGGGGAGAGGTGTCAGATTTAGAAAGTCCTTCACACGTTGGAGCGATTCCCAAGAACGAGCGCAGACCAAATGTGATAGCGAACCAGATATACCGGGGCTGTAGGGGATGCGACTATGTAGCATTATAAAAATATCGGACTTCAGAAAAATACGTTTTAGCTGGCCAAGGTTGGTAGCAGGGACCGGCAGCAGTTTCTTTTTGAATACACGCTATACCTACGACATACTTTCGCGGACAACATGCTGATGATGTGTGGGATTTATTGGCTCGAGGGCCAGGTCATCTGGCCAAAAAGCACCATGAACAAGGATATGCGCCATCGACGGTATAGAATGGGTCTCAGATACACGTGGTACCACTTAATAGAGGACTAGTATGCTATGGCACTGTACATACCTGAAATATATACATCATTAATGTTACGAGCATGTACGTACAGTGTGTTGAGAACATGAAATTATCGTACTGTACAGTAAAATAAAGCCCAAACTGTAATCATCGTCACTTTTATGGAGCACCAGGTCCTCGTCGGATAACAAGAAGTATTGCCCTTCTATTCTCTAAAAAGAAAAGAATTGAATTAAACAGTACATTTGCAATACGTCTATTCAGATACTCAATTATGGGCGAGAACTTTGTTCCATGACAGGTATTTGAAATTGAACATATGCTTCTTGCCCCTTCAATAAATTAAATATATACATCTGGGACTCTTTAATTCTCCTCTTTGGTTGGCAGTCTTTTTCAGCTCACTGCGACGTGACAGCTAAATTTATGGAGATTTCCAGGCGTCCGAGAGCCCATAAGCCTTCACCAAATAATGCGTGCAACTACAGTTCTTGTATAGTGCAAATATTTTATATGTACACGAAGTGATGAAATTGCTTTCAGAAAAAAAAAGCAGAAAAGAACAGCTATGCGTCAAATGCCATCTTGACATACTTCAAGCTGCAGCACTCCACGCGTTTCTTTGGAGATCCCAACCAAGACAGCTCATTTTGCGCACGCGGAAAAATGAGTAGTCATCCGAAGGAGCACGAGTTTGATTGCCTTATCAAATTATTACCTCTTTATATGCCAAAGAAGCCAGAATCGTTCATTCCTGCCAATTTAGGAAACTACGTGCAAAGTGCCGCACTTCTGAAAAGCCAAGGTTTCATGAAAGAGCCGGTAACTACACACTTTAATGTAATTTCAGCCGTTTCTTTTCTGGAAAGCCAGGCAAACTGAACTGCCAAGGAGGACGGGTGCATAAACAATCTCCACGACCAAAATAGGCTTGACGCTGCGAGAAAGTGCCCCGACAATTGTGAGAGAGCACGGGTACGACTAGGGCGTGCCTATTCACCAAAAGGATAAAAAATAAACTGAATAGGCTGCTCGAGATTTATACTGACTGTCCGCTTTGTGTTCGGGCAATGTGCGCGACGTTTAGGTTTTTTCTTGCTCGCTTCCTGCACGGATCACGAAACAGCCACCACACTGTCAAATGTGAGTCCATTTCCCCGTTCCGGGCGGGTGCGAATGGCCCCCATACGCTGAAACGACTTCAGACCGTACATACGGCCTTCCTTCAAAGACTGCGCCTTGTCCCAGAAATCGCCCTCGGCGCAGGCTGTTGAATGAATACCCGAGACCATGACTCCTGGCGAAGAGACGTTCCCTTTATTTTCATTCCACAGTCGTGCGAGACTTATATCTCCAGTAGTTTTCTATCAGAATTTCCTTACGATTTCACCCTTTTTCGACGTAGCCAACATTTTCAAGGCCGAAATCCGAATCAATCATCGTTAGGGGCTTGCCACTTACGAAGAAAGATTGGTTTAGTCCTTCTAGTGCACCGAACAACACGACGAGATACGCATGGACAAATCAGAGCGCTTCTTTCAGGCACAATTCTTTCACTGAGTGTCGGAGTGTGTCTTCGTTTTTGGAGCGAACCTGATGTTTGCTTTGTACAGTTGCTGTGCTGAACATGATTACGCCAGGACGGTGCGTTATGATATGTTACGACATCTCGATAAATTTTGACATGACAATACATTCAGTTTATCCAGACGTCATCTGGAAAATAGCCTTGAAAATGTTTGTTGCACTAAAGAAAACAAAAACGAAACGAAAATCGGATAGAAGCCTATATCGGTTAATCAAGTTTCTTTTTGAGTGACTTTTATCATTCAAAGTTCCCTAGCCTATATAAAAGTGAAATGGCGTAGTAGAAAGCACATGCTTCACGGTTATCCACTTGATACCCTAGCTAAATCCATCAATCTACCTACAACATTAACAAGACAGACAAGAACTTCAGCTCCAACTCTTTAGGCATACTATTGTGATGGTTGTGAGTAGGCTCCGAATCGTTATTTGAGACCACCTGGAAATATTTAACGTTCACACAACTGTAAGTACCCAAGACTTTTTGCATTGCCTCCTCATCGAAATGTGGCCGCAGAGGCATGGAATCGAACCCGTAACCTCGTGCTCAACTGCAGAAAAGCCATAGTCACTGAGTCACTGTGGTGGGTGCAGAAAACAGAGCCTTTTTTATTTATAAAATTTATTTAACAATACTGCTAATCTCACACGATATCACAGAAGGCACATACATAAGTACAGTGTAGAAGAGACATAAGACAAGTATGTGAAACACAATGCAATACAATGTTGCAATAATAATGAATTAAGTCAATTAGTGGGACAAATATAAAGAACGTAAGTATACATCGAATCACTCCGTGCATCGAAAACAGTATCAATGTTCGCTAGGATTTATTTTATTTCTGTTTTAAGCGTGGGGTAGGAAAAGACAAAACAGAAGCCTAACAGCCTTCAAGGCTACCAAGGCTGCTTCGAGTCTAGTTCAAGCGACCTTCCAGCAGTGTCAACGCACAAAAATAAACCTCTGAACCAAAAGGTTTCAGTCGCCTAGCACTTAAAGGCGTCATGAAAACCAATAACAAATGCTGTGCATGTCTTTTCATCCCTACCACCCCCCCCCCCTTCCCCTCATTTGTGAAGCTTTATTAAAGCGCAACTGTAGGAAAACGAGAAAGAAAGTACGAGGCAGTTAGTACGGCACTACATGACTTCTCGTCCCAACTGAGCCGTGATAGCTTTCATAGATCCTTTGTATCTGTCCTCTGGTCCGCATTTCCGAAATATATAGCCACGAACAAATAATAGGAGCACTGCCAATAAATCTGGCAGACCTTTCAAGACCACACAGACGTCATCGCCCTTTCTTTCTTTTTTCTTCGTATTTCGCAGCCACAGAATGAGGCGAAAAAGTACAGTACTCGTTTATTCTTTTTTTCGCGCTATCATTTCTCCTTGCGGTCGGTAGAGTTCGCTCCAGGAGTTCCAGTTCGTACAGAAAGAGCCTTGACTAATGACTTTCCATTGTGCGCTCTTTGGAGACTCCGTGTCGTTAGAAGGACCATGCAGTGGCGCCTGCCTTTTTGTAACGGGCTTCCTTTCAGAACACCGGGTTGCGGCCGATCGCACAGTCTCCCCCCCCCCCCCCCCTTTTTTTTTTTTATCAGACAGCGCACACGGTTAGGCGTGACAATTCGCGGTGTGCCCTACTCGTTTCACGCACACTTTCACAATCACTCCCTTTTTGTTGTTGTTCTGTAGGAGAACAGCCTCCGAGATTTGGAGACACGCGCGCGCAGAACTAGAACGCTAAAGGCTATAACATTGCAAGAAATAAAGAAAAAAAAAGAAGGTCGTGGGTTTCCTTGTAGGCGATATAGAGGCCGCATTCAAATGGCGACGGAATGCGGGGGACGGTAATGAATCACGGATGGTCCAATGTAATCAGGCACCTGTTCCATATGGCGGCTCTCGTAGTACACGTCCAATTGTTCGGGGCTATTAAAACCGAGCAATCAATGAATCACTCAAATGATACCATCTTCAATACCTGAACTGCGTTGCCCTAGGTTATTGGGTCTAACGCCTCTCGGATATCAGCTGCGAGAACGTGTAGCTTCTTGGATATTTACAGCGGAAAGTAAGAAAAGAGCGTATCTACGCATGTCATAGTCCGGACACTGAGAAATAGAATTTGCTACATTTTAACCGTTTCTCCGTTCAAACTTGGAGCACAGCACTGTAAGACGACATCGACAATATGGTAATATCAGACTGGTCTAAGGATGTCAGACAAGAGTACCCGAGATAGAGCTGGGTTGCTCAGTGACCTGCCGCTGAACAAGAGGGTGCGGGTCCGACCCCAGCCGTGGCGGCCCACATTCCGATCGGGGCGCAATGTAAAAAAGAAAAAAAGAAAAAAGAGAGAGAGAGAGAGAGAGAGAGAGAGAGAAAACTCTCCTGTACTATGAAGAGAAGCACAATAAACAAAGAAAGAAAGAAAACACGTGATCAAATTAATCTCGAGCCCCATTCTACACGGCGTCCTTCGTAACCCCGGAGCAGATTAGTATTTAGTTGCTCTGTGCCCACTCGATCAATGATCGCTTTTAGAAAATAAAAAAAAGAAAGAAACATTAAGCCCAGATTTTTCATGTCAATTCAAACATGTCATCTGAAGTAGCAAGCGGTGCATGTAACTTGCCTGACATCGCCAGCTTCCATTTAACATCCTCTTTATTTCTCTTGTTCTACGCGCACTAGTCTTTTTAGCTCTGAACTGATGTACGCGAGCCCTAGCAAGTGTATATTATGTAATCCTAAAATTCATGGTACGTCATGACGTACTTCACCCTACAATTTTGTTTTTCACGAAGCGAGCTCAAAAATTCGTTGATGCCTGGAAGAAAAATGAATTCGTGGACAAGCTTAATAAGTATTAAGCCTAGCTGGTTCCGATGGATCCCAACGGGAATGAATTAACGTTTCTCTGCTTTCGGCGCACTGGTCACATTTGGCTCGGCTACTGCATCCACCGGCTTGTTCGTTGAGGGGAAAAAAAAGCGAACGTAGCGGACGGCTTGGTGCTGCTTCTGTGACAACTTTGACGTATGAAATACGTATCGCGAGCATGTCATATGTTAGGCGCTGCGTTGTGGCGTACAGTCTCGGCTTCAACATATAAACGTTTCATAAGTTTATCTTTCTTGATGGATGAGTGAGGAGAAGATGGCATTACTACTCAAGGTCGACAAACCCATTCACCAGGAATTGGCTAAGATTATTGCAAGCCAAGCAGTAAAGCTTTTGAGTCACCACTGAGATCTTATTTTGCCAGTTGTGCTGCCAAATAAAAGAAAGATGATTAGCTTCCATATGGTCTGGCGTTGCCCCTCGTGGCGAGGCACGGAACAAATTAATGAGGACAAGTGGCTCTCCGCTATCAAGAGCCCCGATGCGGGGACGCAACTATGGGTTGTCCAGAGGGCCCACGATGCGGCGGTCGGGCATGGCCTGACTGTCCCAACGTGGGAGCGGCCCGCTGCGCGCTGAGTCGCGTACCTGAGGACTTTCGTTAAAGTTTTGCATCCATCCATTCTATTCGAGACACTTCAGCAACAGTAACGTTCTTGCAAAAGCCCACTTATGGGCTACTCGTAAGCGCTGAATTGACATCTCCGAGCCAATTGAAAGACTACATTTCTATCGTGCACGTTCCATCATTAGAGAGAAAGATAAAAAGAAGAGAGGAAAGAATGGGAGGTTAACCAGAGGCACATGCGGTTTGCTACCCTGCACTGGGGGAAGGGTACATAGGCAAGAAAAGAGAGAGCACAGTTTCGCGCACATTTGAAGGTTCTCACCGAGTCTACAAACGGTCACCAAGACCTGTCGACTTGAGGCACTGCAATAAAGCGTTCGTGGCTTTCTGTGCCATCGATGCGTACGGCCATGGTCCAAGCATCTCCCTTTCCGAAAATGGTCTAGAGTCCAACCGGTGCAATGCTGTCCGGAGAGCTTCACGCTCATAGTCGTATCGGGATCGGGGACAGATACATAAGATCTGTTCAATTAACCGTTTCTGTGGTCCCGCAAAAGCCAGAAACCGGAGAAAAGAGGTGGACAACGTTTAATGGTATCGGGTAAGGTTAGCCTAGCGACAGGCTTGGATTCAGGTGAGATGGTGAGGTATGAAAGAAAGTGAGACAACCCCCCCTCCCCCCCCCCCACACACACACACAAACACGCCCGCACACACTAAAGATACAGTTACTAAAACCATCACGGGGACCCGAAAAGAGCGGCATCGAGTGGGAAAATTCTTGTAGCGTGATATGAAATCTATGACCCAAGATGGCCAAGTCATGGTAAGTTCTGCATACTGTTCAGCATTTTTGCTGTCGCGTTCTTCTACAAAAAAAAGAAAAAAAAAATCGGCTTACCGTCTATCCGAAAGCATGCAAGAATGACATCTTGACAACAAAAAGCATCTTCAAGTTAGCCCGCATTTGATGTGGTCATTAGGCGCAATTATGGGAAAAACGAGAGAAGCAAAAAAAAAAAAAAAAGTATTCACCCAGTGAGAACAATCAGAGCTTCCAATGAGCTATAGTTCGAAGTGTAATGTACTGTACGCTGCTACTACGCTCGGTAACTGTTTCGAGGGAAAGTTTTGCCTGCGTATTGCTGCACTTTAAAGCAACAATAAGACTTGAGGCCTGCATAACCATGGCGTCTCAATCAGTCAAAAGAAGCTTAGCCTTAAGACAACGGTTGAAAAGTTTTGGAGATTAAGTGCATACGAACAAGCTTTACCATGAACGAACAGCCAAAATGTAAGCAGAACCCAAATACTGTTACTGGCCACATCTGATAAAAGACGCATAAATTACGATCAGCTGTTGGGAAGAGCCTGGACTGCCCCCGGTGCAAAACAGTTTCAGCTTGTGACCACCAGAGGCGTGACTTCTCACAGGCGGTCTGTTCTATTGCAGGGCTACTTCTATATCTCTGTTAACCTGCACATGGCCCTCTCACCTTCGTGTTCTATACCAAAGTATTTATTATCACAAAACAGACAGCCTGACGTCCTGAGTTTAAGAAAACAAAAGCACAGCCCTTCGAAGTGAAGATACATCTAGAAAAAAAAATGAAAGAAACAAAATGGGACACTGACAACTTGATGGGAAAACGTAGCGAGAACCGCCTTTGAAATCTGAAGTAAAAGACAAAAAGACTTGCGTTTTTGTCACCAAAAGATGGAAGGATCCAAGTGCCGACGCACGGCGTTCTTCGCGCAATGCGCTGACAAAGCAGTGCGACAGAGGATCAGAAAGGACGGTGGGAAGGGCAACTAAACAACAACAAAACGTCTGCGATGTACAAATGTCGTGTACCACGCAATATCAACAAACTACGAAACTTTACAGACCAGCGGACGGTGCACAGGAACAAAGGAAAACACAACGAAACGATCGAAAACTCTTCTGGAAGTTCGCTGTGCGGCAGAAAAACAACGGGGCTGGACGCCAGCAATTGGGTGCTTCTTTCACTAAAACCGTGCACTACACCGGAAGCTACGAACACTGTCATGGGTGTAGCTAGTCTAGCGCACGGCGGAGAATACTGCAGCGTTTCTACTGTATACAGCCTGACCCGCCCCCCTACCCGCCGTGGTTGCTCAGTGGCTATGGTGTTGGGCTGCTGAGCACAAGGTCGCGGGATCGAATCCCGGCCACGGCGGCCGCATTTCGATGAGGGCGAAATGCGAAAACACCCGTGTACTTAGATTTAGGTGCACGTTAAAGAACCCCAGGTGGTCCAAATTTTCCGGAGTCCCTCACTACGGCGTGCCTCATAATCAAATCGTGGTTTTGGCAGGTAAAACCCCATAATCTAGCCTGACCCCCCCCCCCCTCCCCCCCTCAAGGACTATCGTAGCTGAACCGCGTCAGTACGAAATTCAGCGAACTCAGCCAAGCACTTCAAATGCAGGTTACCCTTTGTGAAGGGCTTTATTTCTGCAGCGGTTAAGCGAATAATGTTCTAAAACAGATTCAGTTCCAGACATGACGAGGGATGGTGGCAATTTTTCTCGTGCCTAAATGTAGAGGAGCAAATCTGAGGACAAATGTTCGTCTAGGCGCGCGTTGTGCGTGTCACTATTAATGGCACATGCGACATCTTCACTCGGGCTTGAATTGAATAGCCATATGCAAGGTGATGGTTTCAATGGCGTATGAATGACTTCCAACTGTTTCAATTTGACTTGTTGAGGGAGCTTGGCCTTCCATCTTCAGTTCTCGACACCGTGTACTGCTCAAAAAAAGAAAAAAATACGATGATGCCCATCTGATCACAATAATTAAATTACCGTCTCCTACCTCCCCCGCTCTCTCCCATTTATGTCTTTACAGTGGTTATAAAAAAACAGGTTAAAGTATGCATCAGTAAATACAGATGGCTGTGGTTGTATGCTAGACAGTGACTGTGCCGTACGTTGGTGTGATTGCGCAGGTCACAAATTTAAGGAGCCCTGTACGGAGAGCATCGAAGCCCATAGTTACTACTTTATCACAGATGACGTGTCAACGACACCATATTAGTCATTCGAAATAGGTGTTTTCCTGACGCTTCAAACAAGCCACTCCTGCGCAAGAAAACGTCGAAAACATAGATGTTAGTTTCTGTTGAATAGTAATTTTAACTTCCCGCCTGTGTTCGAAACGTACTGCACGTCCATAAGTTGGCATGACGTCGGACGGCTCTACGTTCAGCAATGCTGAACGGTTTAAGTGGCCGAAGTACAAAACCTAGCCAAGCGTTCAATCGTGGCGTCTCGGAAACTCGACGATTCGAGGCTTGTTAATCAACGCACAACATTCTATATCCCCGCTCCTTTTCGACCCAACTGAATGCCACCCAACAACGCAGCGCATTTTCTTTCCTGTCGATACGGATTTATCGTTGTCAATAGAAAGGGGCCGTGTGAAAAAAAAAAGACTACGTGAAGACTGTGAACCGCCGGACGATGTGGCTCGTTAGCGGCGTCAACAAGCTTAAAGCGCACCGTCGCGCTTTTAAGGGACAAATTGGACTGAAGTCCACACACGTCTCCTGTCTTGTTGACGCTATCGAAAGCACGCGTAAGAGGTGGGGATTTCGGTCCAGAGGTACAGAAATAAAATATAGGTGGACGGAGGAGTTTAAGAACAGTTTAAGCCGAAGCCGGAGTTAACTCTGACTTCTTTGTTGATCGCATGACGCGGACGAAGCTTTGAAGATGTGGAATGTGAACAAGTTGAAGCCGACAGCACTGCCGGATTTCACAAGAGGAGCAGAATAAGAGTTTCCTTCCGTGAACTAAACGTAATCATCTGGCGTCTCCATTTGGCCGAAGGAATTGTTACTCGTCGGCACTTGGTCAATGGCTTTTGTCGGCTTTGCCTTCGGTAGTTAGTTACGGCTACTTAACCGACCGAACTTTTATCGTGACCTACGAAAAGACGTAAGCCAGGAATACTCAAGAAAAAAAAAACCAAGAAGAAAGATAATTGCAATCCCGCTTGCGATAATCGCATAGGTGTGTCAAGAGATGGCCACAATGCTCATTATTGTTTTTATAGACTAACTTCACTCTTCGTGGCAATTTAGGCAAGTTATTTAATGATGTTCAAATGTATTTAGCGCTGCCAGAGAAGTCTTCAAGTGTTCGTAATTGTCAGATCTCAAAGCATAAATTAAACTCTGAGGCTTTACTTGCTGAAACCACGATCTGACTATATGAGGTACGCCACCGTGGGAGACTGTGCATAAATGTTGACCACCTGGAGCTGCTTAACGTGGACGCAATGCACGGTACACAAGCGTTTTTGCATTCCGCCTCCATCATGTTGCGCCTGCCGTGGCCGGGTTCAAACCCGCGATCTCGAGCTCAGGAGCGCAACGCCATAGCCACTGAGCTGCCGTGGTTTGGCTTTAAGAAATTTGTCAGTTTCGCACGAAGGGCGAGGCGTTGGCAGTGATAGCAATTAACTAGCGTGAAAGAGTTATCGGACGGCAGCGATAAGTACACAGGACAGAACGCTGTCGTCCGATGTCTTTTTTCGGGCTAGTTAGTGATGTCTCAAGTCTGTGATAAGCACCACTAGCCCAACTGCATTCTGTAATAGCGATAGCAAGGTTTAGCGTTGCGCTTCAATGAACTGCTCGAACGTTGTTCCAACTACACATCGGTGCGACATGTTGGCCCGATGCAGCGTGCAAGGCAACTTCTGCTGCGCACAAGGAACATCCCCCTAGCAGCTAGCAGGCGTCTCACAACTGGTAGCGTGACGAGCGCCGCCAATGGTGTTTCATGCGGCGCACCACGGTGGTGCACCTACAGGAAATCAGTCGGTGGTAGGCCGCGCCCAGTAAATATTAGATAATCGTTAGCTCGATGTTTACTGCTCATACCGGAGCATATATACGCTACAGCTCAGGAAGAACGCTAGTGGGATTCTATTAGTGGCGCGCGCAATACGCTCATGCCAGGGGCTGAAGTTAGAACGCTGCCCTGGCTTTGCCACCGAGGCGATTGAGCCAGCGTTAACGGTGCGTCCGCGTCGTTTTCGTCATTTTTGCAGCCAAATGCACCTTCCGCGCGCGAGCCACCTTCAGAGGGATGGCACGACATCGGTGGAGCGGACGGCGTGACTGCACCTAGATTGTCGGTATAATAACTGTTATTAGAATAAAGATTTCGAGCTAAGCTCATTACTAATAGTACCTTACAGCTCTGCAACGGTTTCCACGTCATAGAACACTACGCGAAAAATGGTATGCTGATAAATATACCACCTTTTTTAATGTGTTAGCATTAGGCATGTAAAGTTAAAAAAAAGTGTATATATGTATGTATATAGCAGGACGTGTGTCGAGCGAGCTCCCGAACAACACATTGAGATGCGGTGAACGTGGTTTAAATCATCGATCGGGACCTCGATGAGGTTCGACGTAATGCTAACACATTTATCTCGTTTACCGCCATATCGCCGCTGAACTTTTTTGACGCCTCATCTTATATTTCTTTGCATAGTTATCTTATCTGTGCTTTGTTGTCAATTTCTTTACGATACGACATTAAGAGAAATCTCGTCATTCCTGTGATTCCAAAGAATTAGGGCATGCAAGAGATGTTCGAACTTTGGGCTGCATGGTCGAGGGCGAATTTCTGAATGAGGATGGAGTTTTCTCTGTGTGCTTATTTTTTTTAAGAGCGCGAATGCAGGCTACTCAGTATTGGTTGAGCTTAAACACTGTACAGGCTTAATCTCGTTACACGAAGGTACTTAATAATTGTTTCACTTAATTAGTGGAACCTATTTGAAACGAAGTTAAGACTGTACTAGAGGAAAAAGCCAAGGATATACGAATATAAAACGACAGAAAATAGCTCAGCTGTCCCTGCTGTTGGCACGCGTTACACACGATCCCGTGACATGGCTAGTGTAGCTTAGAGTTACTGTATAGGCTCCTTTTAGGGAGCTTTTGAAGGGAGCCTATACAATAACTCTATTGTAGTTTTGCTGTTAGCGCCATCACGCTTGCGAGCTTTAGCCGCATCGCGAACGACGCTCCGATTCACCGATTAAAAAATACAGATTGATAGGTTTGAACTGGCTATGAGTGTCAGTTGGCGCACAAGCGGAATCCAATTTCTAACTTTACTTGGAGTATGCTAGAGCGCACTGATATGCAGTTTGATAAGCCAATAAGTAGGAGGTGGAATCTGGAAAGGAGTAATGGTGCCAGCGCTAACGCTCGCAAGCGCCATTATACGCTTAAAATCGGATATCTTGTCGGGGTTGGAAGTTAACCAAAGATCAGTACGCCGGTTGACTTTGGGAGCCCATGGTAAAACCACAAATGAGGCAGTGCAGAGTGACATGGGTAGGGCCTATTTTGAAGTCAGAGATGCACAGAGCAAAATTAGTTTTGAAGTAAGACTCAGAAACATGGATTAAAATAAATGGGCGGCTAGAGTTCACAAGTATCTGTATCTGAAAAGCGTGGACACAGAATGGAGGAAGAAGTCAAGGAAGTTGGCAACCAAGTACAAGATAATTCAAACTGCAAATAGACAACCAGGAGCCATCAGAAAGAAAGTGAATTAGGATAGTGAATTGGATGCAAAGAATGGAAACAAAAAGGACAACGGATATTTACAAGAATGAGAAGAAAGAAATTAGAAAGGAAAATCTGTACGATAACACAAAGGGTGGTGTGCCTTGCTATTTGTGGCTCGGGCCGGTTGCCCAAGGACCAAGTATTCGGAACTAGATGAGGCATGCGTATGCTGCAGCAAAGATCCGGAGACCACTCAACACATCCTAATGGAATGGGAAGGGATTCAGCCTGTGAGAACAGTAGGTAACGTACACCTTCCAAAAGCGCTTGAGTTTAAAGTGGACGGAAGCATCAACCGGTCAGCAGTTGAGATAAGCAAGAGACGTCTAGAATATTGGTGAAAAAAAAAAAAGCAGGGAAGATATTGATACGACCTGATCGCTTACAGTCATAGGTATAGCGGTACAAGATAGATTTTGAGGAAAAAAAGATCAGATTAATAAGGTGTATACAAAAATGCTAGATGAAAAAAAAGAAAAAAAAAGATTTGTAGCATACCCGATCAAATAAAGGAAGCTAGGTGACTATTTGTCACCGCCCCGTTTCAAAGGGGATGTCATTAAATAATAACAATCATCATCATACTGGGAATGTTCTGTCTGGTAAAAAAAGTATCTAGCTAAGACAATAGGCAAAATAAGAAGAGCTTGGTGGCGCCACCCAGCGCCCCGTTTCAAAGGGGACAATTACCTCTGTCCACACCTGCACATGCAGTTAACAAATATACCAGACCAAATAATTAACGCCAGTTGTTAAGTTGTTGCCTGCGGTGACAGCAGCGGAGGTTTCTTAGAAACCACGTGACACTCCTCTTGCTTCGTGTCGTGGGTATTTTCTTGGTTAGACGTTAATTGACATTCTATTGCTTCGTCTTGCGGTTCATTGCCACTGGTACTGCACACAGAACCACCCGAGTCTCCTAGAACACACAGTCCAGGGGTGTATTGGGGGTAGCCTGTTCCAGCGCAACGACCCTTCCTTGTCACACGATTCCAAATTAATGATGCCATTGAGCAACTAACACTCGCAACACCATAACCTAATTACCAATTGATTAACTGGATCCGCAATATTGCGGTATCTTCAGTGGGCTTCTTGCATATATTCCCACTAGTTGAGTTTGCAAAGCTGCATCTTGGAATTTAGGAGCTGTCCATAGAGAAAGCCCATTTCTATTCCCTTTTGTTTTTGTCTACTTTCAATTCAGATCTCCTTGTCGACAACCAACCCTCCCAACGCCATAACCTAATTACCGATTCATTAAATCGACCCGTATTATTGCGGTGTCTTCAGTGGGCTTCCTGCATATATTCTCACTAGTTGAATTTGCAGCGCTGCATGTTTGAATGGAAGAGCTTACCATAGAGAAAGGCCACTTTTATTCACTTTTGTTTTTGGTTTCTTTCAATTCAGATCTCTCTGTCGAGTTGTATTTCCATTACAGTAAGCTATTTTCATCATTCCAAATTTTCATTCGCGTATTTTTTGTGAGCTCCAATGTGTCATGCGCGTTGTTGCTCGTACTTTTATTGCTACTTATATCCGTAATAAAACGACATAAACTGAAGCATACTGTAAATCTGTTGTGCGAACCATGCAGCTAATTCACTGCTATGTTGCAGTACATATGTTCACCTTCCGTAGTAACCCAGTGGCTATGGCGTTGCACTGCGGAGGTCGTGGTCGTGGGTTCGGTCCCGGCCGCGGCGGCCGCATTTTGATGAGAGAATATGCAAAAACTGTCGCGTACACAGATTCAGGTACCTAGGAGGCCGAAAATAATCCGGAGTCCCCCCAGCATGGCGTGCCTTATAATTATATAGTGCTTTTGGCTCGTAAAGCCCAGTAATCTAATTTTTTAATTACATATGTTCGGTAGGTCTTTAATCATGCAACAATTCATTGTTATGCTGATTTCATCTAAATCTATCAGCCAATCATGATTTCCCGGAGCATATTGGCCATCACATTGCTGGATATGTTTCCTTTTGCTCCTAAATTTAATCACCTAAAAGCTTTATTAACTTTGTTTATTGAAAGTGACATTGTACCTATGTGTTAACTCGTAGCATGTCCTTGTGTGTATATATATATTCTTAAATTGTATTTTGTGAATAAATAGATTGGTTGACCTGCGTTTAGCTGCACAAAGTGCAAGGCCATATTTTCACGTTCTTTTTTTTAAATATTTTGTAGTTCATTCTTAAGCGCGTTTGCGAAACCTGCGTAATTTCTGGAATATTTGTTTCATATAAGCTCATGTTATCATCGTTCGATCACTATATAATTTATTGTTTGTAGAGAAGCCGGAGACAGTTGCCAACATTTCCAATTTCTTTAAAAAAACACTCACTCACCCTTTCTTATACGTTACTATTTCACCAGACTACATGTTTAGAATATGTGCACTTATATGGACAACGTAGAGTATTAGTTTACGATGCGTTGACTTCTGTATACAAAGTTGGTCGGTTGACTAGGCCCGCTGCAGTCAAAGAACGGTCGTCTGTAGGATCTCTGAACTTTAAGCAATAACAGAAAATTCTCTGGGAGGGATAATTAGTCTATATGCGACTTATACAGACTTTGCATTAGTCTCCCATTTGCACTTAAGTCCTTCTCATCCTTTTATATTTTCAAATATCAGCCCAAACACTATATCCTGTCAAATTAATTTTGCATATTTAGAGATGGTCTTTTTCCTTACTTTGGGCTTGCAATCTTGAATGTTTTATGTTATTTACAATGTTGTGGTTCGTTTTGTGTAATTCATCTATTCGCGCGGCCCCACATAATTTTGCATGTGTTTTTTTGTATTCATCTTGATCTGTAGTTAGCTCCTTTAGTACTTTTTTTTAACTCTAAGCTTTGAGCCCCGATACAGTTCCCAACCTCGTCACCCTTCTCTCTATGTTTATTTGTATCTAACAGATTTTCTCATAAATTAATAATAAATTGAAAATTATTATGTTCTCCTGAAAGCCGAACGCTGAGCGCACGCACTCACAGCGAGTCTTGAATACTTCTTGCCCGCGAAACTCGCACTCAATGTGGTCTTCAAAGCTCTGCGTGGACTTCGTTTCCACAAATATACATAGAATTTTTCCGGAAACGGAATACTATATGTGTGGTGGGACGAAGCTAAGAAGGCCTGGTGGAAATAATTTATGAGAAAATGATTTCGAGGGGCAGTGGATATCACGAAATGAAATGCCGCAAACGAAAGAAACCACGCTAGAATCCAAGCACGACCCTAGAGACATACATATTCAAGAAACTAAAGAGAAAATGTGAAATCAGACAAGCACGAGCTAGGGGTAGAGATTCCACTGCCGAAGCGCGGAGCTCGTGCATAAGTGAACAAGCCGCAGGCGGGATCTGCGAACACATGCGCATCAAATTAGCTATGAGATGGTATTCGGACTTCCTTATTCACCAGAATCACCGCGCGTGATCCCGACTTGTGCGTCAGAAACAGTGCACCTCGAAAGGAGAGCGACGCGTGTCCAGCAACAAAAGGGAAACATGGAAGGCGATACGGAAGAGGCGGAGCTGTCAGGCCAGAAAAGTATCTGGCAGCATCTGCCCGTGTGTACGTTCGTTCACCGCAGTTTCATGGTGTCGTAAGAACCTCGACACGCATTTAGGCCTTGCACGAATGATGGCAAGCAGTTGAGATGTAGTTAAAGAAAAAAATTGACCCGCCCTACTGGCTCGGCGAAAGTGTACGTTCAGCGAAACTGTTGAAAACCACCGCTACAACTTCTGAGGGGGGTATGTAATGCAGTATTGCTTTAGAGTAACGGTAGTAATGGTAATTTAGAGTAGTGGTAGTAATGGTAGTAATGGAAATTTTTGGAGCACACTGCCGCTGGTAGTATTGCCATTTCTTTTCCCTTTGCCGCTCCTTGTATTCCCACTGCTAGTCCTAACTATGCATTGACTACCTATAGTGGTGCTGTGACAACAATGAAATGAGTTCCTAGGCTGGTTCTTTTCTATATGAAAGGCTAGTGATGTCACTCCGCACGTCGCAAGCTGCCATCGCCGCGGCAGCTTGTGCAACAGTGATCTTTACCCGGAAACGCATGCGGGGAGCGCTACGTGCTTCAAGTCGTTTTCAGGAGCGCCTCACCATCAATGATGTGGACTGAATGCTCGTTTAGGGCTTGTTCTTTATTGAAACGAATGCTGGGCTGTATGTTGTATGCGTGATACCAAAGAATGTATGCACTTCTCGCTTCAATCACTGAAAGTTTTTTTTTTTTATTAATCGAATAAGGTATTTTTTTTCTGTTAGGACGCGCCGGGAAAAATTCCGACCAACTAGGTGCTAACAGCTTCGCTCTAAAAGAACAATGTTCGTCAATCACAAGCACACAATATGTGAACGGGCCACCAAATATAATGGGAAGCCGTTGGCGTGCACTCATGGATCCTAGAACGGCTCAAATGGGACTCTGTCGTTCTCGCGGCCGCTGCATGAAAGGGCAAAACATGAAACAGAAATCAAATACGTCCAAGCTGTTTTACTAATAGCGTACAGCACTGCGGAATCTATAAAGACGGTGGCACAGATTTGGCTATAGTGTACACGTAACAGTAACGCATTATTCTTACAGTGACTACATCTCGTATAAATCAGCCGGGTAGGTTCCTTTTCTGAGCGACTACGTACCTTTAGGGAGCAGCTCTTAGTCGCCCGTTCCTACGGCCACGTTCGGCGTCGGCGTAACCAGAGCGAACGAGCACAGCGAAAGATGAAAGCGAACGTGGAGTGCAGCGTGGGATGAAAGACGCCAGGAGGAAAGCGGAGAGAAGGGGCGGAACCATGAGGCGGAAAACGGAGGAGGGTATGGCGAACGCGTGAGAAGAAACGCGCAGTGCGGCGATGATGGCTAAGAGATGGCGCCATAGTAGCGCGCGTCGTCTGGTGGGTTTGTCGGCGCGGCTGCTGTGAATCGCGCCCACGCGTCATCCACCCGCCGGCTCTCGCTATCTACAGATTAGCGAGGCAGTCGCGCCACACTTCGCTCCGTTTGACAGATCACGTGACAGATTGTCTGCGCTAGCGAATATATCGCGAAATAAAAACACTTATAGAGCTGCACTCACATTTCGCATTTGATGCGAAATTTGTATTGTAATCGTCGTGAATTTGTTATTGTAATCGTCGGTGAATTTCTTCCCCAAACAACAACCCACTTGAATCAGATACCAGCATAGATTATTGACACTTGATGGTAAGAAAGCAAAAGAAGAACTCGCGAACCTCCTGGTGGGATCTATAAAAACTGCCTGCAATTTAAGCATATAAAAAAAAGCTTTATACATCAAACAACTGAAAATTATTTCCTCTTCAATGATGACGACTCATGTTGTTCATATATGTAATAGTGAGATTCTGGGAAAATAGGCTTTGAAGTTCCGGTTATGCCAATAATAAAAAGAACTGTACTCCTGCAACTATGAAATAAAAAAAATTGAAAGAAGAGCTACGAACGTTAAAGGTGTACCTTTAAAACAAAATGACAGAAAATTGTTTAATGACTTACCATGACAATATTCTTTTAAAGTAATAAATTAGCAAATGTAATTTTAAAGTTTTATGGTGACCATCAGGCTGGTAAGTTACGCAATTTCTGCCGACACTATAGTTTAATGGACGTCCGAACTCATAAGCTGAGGTGTGCTGACTTCAAATTATGCATGTGCATGTTAAGAGAAAGTGCTGTAGAAAACATTCATTTGTTATAAGCGACGAATTTGGACTTCAACTACTCCTATACTTCCACAGATGCAGTCAGTTACTAATGAGGCAATAATTTTGTATTTCGTGTTCATACACGAAATAATAAGTAATAGAAAAGGTGTCCGTGCGCCTATAGAGTAACCGTCAATAGAGGGAACAGCACTCGCTAGTAAACAAGAAGTTGCTGCGTCATCCGCTTATCCGGTTTACGTGAATAGGTGACGGAAAGCAGAGGGCGTCGCGGCCACACATGTGCATGCCGTATAAAACGGCAGGTTCCTGTGTATTGTGGTGCACGCTCGCTACAATTGGCTGAAGCCAGCTGTTGATTCCACGATGCTGCACGCTTCATGTTGCGAGACCAAAGGAAGAACTCCAAACGAGTTCCTTCTACAGGTGCATTCTCTCGAGAGCAGTCTAAATGAATGGGAGGCCACGCGCGTCCGTTTCCTAGCATGTCTGGGGCCCCGGGGAGTCATTTGCAGAGATTCAAGACGCGTGCGCCTCGCGACGAAGCGACAAGTTCGCCCTCTGCAGCTGGCTTGAGAGTGAAGAGATTCCGAGTACTTAGCGGTGGAACATTCTTCGGACAAAGGTTAATAAAACAAACAAACAAACAACAAACAACCAAGAGAGAACCTCAGATAATGAAGCTGTATAATAGGCAGCACATAATGGTCAGCTTTTCTTCCCCGCGGAGGAAAATACTGGTTCTGGTACTTTATCGCAAGGTGCTAATGAGACAAGGTTAAGGTCAAGTGCTTACAGGAGCATTCATGCTTGAGAAACTCTAAACAATGCAAACTGTAAAACAATGAAATAATTGAGGTGTGCGTGTAGGTGCACCTGCGCTTGTGTGTTCTATAGTCGGAGACAGGCTTAAGAAAGCAGTGGCAAAAAAAAAAAACACTCTCTTAGTCAAAGATAATTTGTTTAAATGCTCAAGCCAAGTAACTTCGTCCATTGCCGCGGGGAGGCGAACTACTATCAATATCGGCGTCTGTCGAGGAGGGTTTTTGAGCGCGGAGGTTAAGAGGGTGGTCATTCTGGCACAGGGTAGTAAACAATGTTTTTCTTTCGTTTAATCTCCCCGCCTTTTGCATCTAAGTTATCTCTCTCTCTTTCTCTCTGTGCAATGCGTTTTTATGGACCGAACTTTTACTGAATGCTTTCGTCGCTGAGTATGGTTGATGCATTGGCCTTAGTTCTTGCCTCCCCCTGGCTTGGTAAAGACGTTCCATAGTTCGACAGCAAAGCTTTATTGCCTCAGAAGTGTTTTAGCAAATGACATGAAATAAGAAGGTAGCCAAACAAATAAAATAGATTTGTTTTTGACGTACTTCGATCATTGCGAGGTATTGTCGTTTGAATGAGAGGGAGAGAAAAAGAAAGGTACATAAACAGGCTCTGGTGGGAAGCAAATTCTGTGGTTTTGTTGCTAATGTGTATAACGTATAACCCATACAACCATCCTTGACAAGGTGAAGTGATGCCAGCAAGCCAATTACTGCGTAAATAATAACTATAGGGATTCACCTGTAAGTCAAGTAATATTTTGTTGTTTTCTGGGCCGTCCAGCGAGCCGAGGAAGCCGCTTCGAGACAATGTCTCGGAACCGCGTCCGCGGCGGGTGCCCAGACCCACTAAAAATACGCCGGACTCAAATCTTATCGATTTGATAATAAAGTTTACGTTCTTCTTCTTCTTGCGCACGTGTAACCTCTATGGTCAGAAATGAAAGTGACCAAGTTTTTCTCATTTTATTGGATGTGGAATGGTGTGTGGGATTTGTCGTGTTAATGTAGCTAAACAAATTAACAACAACACTGCCATTTCTGCTTATTTGCGCCATTTTCCGGATGCAGTCACCTCCAGCTATAGACGTTATCAAATATATATTCCCGCTTACTCTATGTTATCTAAAGCAAACAAATCATGAGAATGTGACGCAGACATTCGCTGAACTAATAACAAATAGTGGTGTACAACATCTGCACATCAATCAACAACACGTAATAAAGCCGTAAATCTTACGGTCCGATCGTAGGGTGACGCTTATAACCAATGATTTGTCAGATTGATAAACAAACAAGTAAACAAGCAAAGCAAAAGTCAAAGCAAGAGCGACGACCTTGGTTTCCTAGCCTACTTCGCTTGTCACAGTAAGACAAATGGCACAGCCCGATACGTACCCTTGAAACTTCGCCAAAATACTTAAAAAACAAGACTAAAGTTCGTGCCAGCGCTTCTGAAGCAACAGGCTGACCGAAATCCGATGGTTTGCTTCCGCCGTCTCGACCGCGAACATTGTCAGGCAGCAGCCCCCTCTCGTTACCTTCTCTTCAGAGGCGTTCACGCTGCAGCTCCACGACAACACTGGACCCCTGAGTTGCTTTTGGCTTGTTCAGTCGTTCGCGCTAAGCTTCCGCCACTGAATATGAAATATCCAGAGTTGTGACAGTGAACGATGGTCCTTCGGGGACGTGTGGCCTTGCTGGGGTGCCACTGAGCCCGGCATGGCTACAGCGCTACATGAAGTATATACGCTGGATCAACAAGGAGAGGCAAGATAAAGGCAACCAGGAAGTGCCGCAGTCTGCGCAGGGATATTAAGTACGAATAATGACATAAGAAAAGGCCTTTTTAGATGAAGGGGTACTCCAATTTATCTAAAAATGGACATGTGAAACGCAGAAAGAAATATCATATTGGACAACCGCTAAACCGATTCGAATAAAATATGCTGTAATTAGGAGAAAAAAAGACTCAATGTTACCGCCTGCAGGAAGCACAGTTGTTTCAATTTGTGCCTCAACGATTTTACAAACATTTCTGATAACGGGCAAGGTTCAAGAAAAATTAGTCCCAAAATTCGTAAGTCTTCTCCAATCACAGATATCGCCGTTCCGTAAACTGCATCTGTTAGAGAACTTGAAGCAGTCCGATTTGATATACAGGGTGTTTCAGCGAACACTTTAAAATTTTTTTTATGGTTGTCTGTGGCAGATAGCCCAATTCTAGCTAATGAGTTGGTCTAGTCGAAGAGGCGGACATTACTTTCACAAGAAATTGAAATGCATAATCGAATCATGAACAAAAATTCACTAATTAAGCTTTTAACTAATTACCTGATGTCCCATATTGCAATGCACAAATTATAGCCGTGGAGTTCGCAAGGCGGATCCACTTGAAATTAATTCTCAGGTTGACACCAGTTTCGAGATATTAATTCCCGAACTTTGCGCAAAAATGGATTGACGTTCCAGTTAAGTTTGTGCTTCAATGCAGAAAGCGACGCTTTGTTAAGAAACTAACTGGAACGCCAATACATTTCTCCGCAAAGTTCGGGAATTAATAACTCGAAACTGGTGTCATCCCGAGAATTCGTTCTAAGTGGATCCGCCTTGCTAACTCCACGGCTACAATTGGTAAATTACAATATGGGCCATCAGATAATTAGTTAAAAACCTAATTAGTGCATTTTTGTTAATCATTCGATTATGCACTTCAATTTCTCGTGAAAGTAATGTCCGCCTCTTCGAGTAGACCAGCTCATGAACTAGAATTGGGCTATCTGCCACAGGCAACCTTTAAGAATTTTCGAAAGTGTTCGCTGAAACACCCTGTATAAGTTTACTGCATACGTGACATTTTTACAGTATTCAGGATGATTTTGAAAATGTCCTACTCACAGATAAGCGACCTACTTCAGAGTGGTATGGGCGACCGGAATAAGTAGGTCCGAAGGACTCGATTCTTTTGCGAGGGAGAACCATACCAAGTAACAGACAATGAGTAATTGTGATATCACTTTTATCGATGATGTATAGAGTAGAAAACTTGATGTTTTATGTTTTTTTAACAACGGAGCTGTTCTTGGTCGCGCCTTCGCCGTTTGTCCGGTGTCACACAGGTCAGGTGACTAGAGAGGATGAGGGCCGCGCCGGGCGAGGGCAGGTCACGTGACCAGCAGAGGAGGAGAGGCGCACTGGGGGAGGAGGCGAACAATGAGAAGCCGCGCTGGGCGTGAGGAGGAGAGGCGATAAGAGAAGGTGTTTCTGTGCGGCACGCCCTTTCGGATAACGCGCAACGCGCAGAGCTGCTGCAGACGCCGTCCGCGTTTCCCCGCGTTCGTGCCAAACACGCGCGGTGTCCGCGACTGCAGCTGATGCCTCCGGCGGCGGCTCGGCAGGTTTCAACCAGAGAACTGGACCCTCGTCGAGTAGCGTCGGAAGTCGCTGCCTCTTCTCGCCTCGCAACGCTTCAATATAACTTCCTGTTGTAGATCTGTGTTTACTTGTGTTTACGCAATTGCATCCCGTGCAACACATGCACATGTAACACTCGGTGTGACTAACACAGCTTCGCTGTTCGATCCTCTTCACGGAATAGAAGGGTCGGTGATGTTTTTTTTTTTGCTTATTCAACAATTTCTGAAAAAAAAAGAACACTGATAAGTTAAATCAGAATGCTGATTCCTATGTATACAGTCACTAGATTTCAATATTTGCTTTCATATGCGACAAAAGTCAAAGTCGGTGCTGTTAGTCCCAAACAAAATGAATTGTCCATTTCGATATATATATATATATATATATATATATATATATATATATGCTCATATAATGTTCTGTACGTACGGTATGCACGCAGATAGTTTACAGAGGAGGATCACACATACGAAAAAAAAAACACCGCATATCCACGGGGTGAATGATGATGAGTGGGCGAAGCTCCGGAGGGAATCATCGGTAAACCGTGAATCTTCCGTGTAATTCGCCCAGTCTCGCCGCACTAAATCGAACGATTGACTTCCACCAATGACACGCGCCATATGTGACGTCATTCCTATTTTATAACAGCGCCCTTCATTATAATTGCACCATCTCCCGCTTAAGGGGACGCTAGCACAAACGCGTTAGCAACGTGCAGTACTCTAAGGGGAAGAGGCCACAGCGTCTTACGCAGCCGTTTACACATGCCGGAACGTGCACCGCGTTTGATGACATATAGGTGCGTCTGTCCATGGCGCTTCGTGCGGAGACAAAAAAAAAAAAAACTGGTTAGGCCACGCGTTCAGAAGCGAGGGGTACCTGGTTCGATTCCGCTACGGACACGCTCTCGGAATTTTTTTTTCTCATAGACGTGGATACCTACTACGGACGACTACTATACAGAGGAGGGACAGGACCCACACACTAAGGAGCTTCGCCCCTAAAAAAGTGTTTACTGGGCACGTGTCGGCCGTGGCAAGCCTTAGTAATGCTAATGCCTTTTCGTGATTGTTCTCCTCCTTTTTAAGCTACATATCAACGAGAATAAAAGAAACCGAGGGCCGGAGTTTTCTTAGTCATATAAATGATAAGAAGCCAACAGACAAGAACACCAAGGACAAGGTAAGCTAGATGGCAGATTACACATCTGCTATACCAGGCAGATCCGTCTTAACTCGAGAGGAAACTTGACAAGTTAGGAAGGGCGTAATAGGGAAAAACCGGGGACGACACCCCATTGATCTTCGCGCACTAGGGCCTCGTGGTGCCATGCGTTCTCACATCATATGCTTTCGACTGGTTATATTTTACTAATATAGAAATTACTATGCTGTATTCGAATAGGAAACAAGAAAGAATACGACATCGTGTTTTTGGAGACTGTTTCCACGCACACACAAGAAAAAAAGATAAAACGTGATTTGCGGCAGTACCGTTAAATTTATGCTGTAAAACTATACGCATGGGCACCGAGACCAGTTAAATAAGGTTGTGGCCTTTATTTTTCTGATAATTGTCAGCTTTTTTTTCTTCACTGTCTGAGAACTGAAAGTAGAGGCTAGAAACAACGCTCTTATAGCTGAGGTGATTCGGTGTGTATCTCAGAGTGGCCTTTTAAAACACTAGAATTTGCGAGAACACTTTTCCGAAGCTGGCTTGAACATCTTCCGACGGTCAAGAAAAACTTAGGGCCTTTTAAAACACTAGAATTTGCGAGAACACTTTTCCGAAGCTGGCTTGAACATCTTCCGACGGTCAAGAAAAACTTAGGGCTTAGATGCTAAGTTTGCTCAGTGTTTCCTTGCTAAAAGAGGTGTCAGGTGGAAAGGGCCGGATATGTTTGTATTCATGCGTAGTAATCACTGCAAGCGTCGCAATGACAAAAGTTAACTGAAAGCATTGACCTCAAGTGAGAGAAAAAGATTTATTTACAGAGAGGCAGAGGGGGCGCGCTGAAGAAAAAGGACGGGGAGAAAAAGGAATGATGATGATGTTGATGATAATGCGGATAATATGAAAAGGAGGTACATATGCACAAGTCCATCATGTTGCGGAAACGCTAAAGCTGGCCGTCTAGCCCCGTGGCTTGCAGAAAGGCTACAGTCACTCTTGTAATCATGGCTACTCTGTTGGTGTCATGCCGAAGACCTCAAGTATAGAAAACTATGCAGTGTTATGAAGCATCAGAGCGCACGCCGACCCATCCCAACCTATCAAAATTTACCATTCTGTGTTAGTTATAGATAGTATATTGTGCTCTTTACTGTTCTATATTGACTGTTCTGTAAACATATTCACGACGAAATGTTATTTTTGCCAGACCACTTTTCTGTCTTTTTTTTCATTTCACCTGATTTTATCATCCTTTGCTCATTACACAATCTAGTGTTTGTGGAGAAGCCGGCAAAACAACAGTTCGCAACATTTCCAATGTCGTCAAAATGAATCACTCGCTCGCATTCGCTGTTTGGTATCTTTGGATGCACTTTTGCAAATATCGTGCGTGCGTGCATGAATGTGTGCCTGCGTGCGCGCATGCGTGCGTTTTTGATGGCTCACTAGCCTAGCCAAAAGAGCAAAAGTTGAATAGCGTAAACGTCGTCGCGCCGCTGTTTAATGTTATCTCGCCACCCCTAAAATCGAGCACGAGCGGGAACGCGAGGTAAAATCAAAACGAGAACGGCAGCGTGCTCTCACCGCTGCCAAAACCAGGCGTGGACGTGACTCTATCGAACAGTGCTGTAACGAACGTGCCGTAATTCATGCGCTGTCATTCAAGCCAACACGTGTTTAGTGCATCAAGATATGGCGTTCTCATATTTCAAGCGCCGCTTAAAACGTTTCATCGGCACTGTGTCGGGGCTTTTAAGCAGTCGCAAAGCTCCGCAATAACACCAACGTCGACAGGAGCAACCAGACGGACAACACATTTATAAGCAAAGTATACAAAAAGCGAGAACATTAAAGCTTTAAATTTTTCTTCTAAAATGACATTTCATCGAACCATTCCGCGCTCTGTGAATTAAAAATACACTGCATGAACCTTAATGAAAGTTTGGTTTGAAATTGGCACCTTAGCATTTCAGTATCACAATGTCACAATGTGGAAATTGTGGTTATGCATTCCGCGTTGATTTTCTACAATGACCTTGGCGGCAGCGTCAAATTTAATTGACGCTGGAATTGGGATAGCGATTTCAGCATTAACGCAATGAGGCTAGAAGCCACACAGCTCGGCGGTGTGTGTACAATTTTCTAGACGAGATTGTCAGCTGGCTAGACACCTGGAACACCGAGAACGGCTACTGAAAAACCCACGTGGCCATGTGTCCTCTAGCAGAACAGGAAGAACGCGAAAGAGTTCACGGCGCCATTACAAGAACGGCTTGTGTGGCACGAAATCTCCGATTATTGGTGGCAGTAACTCAGCATGTCGCAACCCACGGGCGAACCCGTGTTTGTAGCACAGCGTAGGTGATTCTCGGCTCCCAACGGGCTCGTCAAACTCAATCTGTTCGGGAGCGCTGCCACATTCAATAGAGGCTCCAGGACTGTCGCATGCCATAAAGAAAACGGAGCCAGTGCAGAGAAGAACACCAGCCCACCTTTGCACTAAACAAACCCCCCAAAGAACACTTCAGAGGCACCTAGAAGCAGCAAGCTTCTTTGCGTGAAAGCTACCAGCTGGCCATGGCGTTCGTCACCCGTAAACACGGCGGCGTTGCCTATAAAGGTCCAGTGCTCCAGACGGCATAAAAACGTTCACAGCAGAAGGAAAGGATGTGATGGCCCTTTGGCTATTTCTGGCGTTGTGGTTTTATGCGTCATGCATAATCCAAACTACTGAAGATTGCTCCATGCTTTCCTTCAGTCGACGCAAGATGCAGACAACATTGTCTGTGTCCTCGGCAAATGGTAAGGAATAATGAAATCGTTTAGGACGTGTAATGGTAAGAAATGTGACTCCACAGATATATC